>NW_019268568.1:59376-95104 GCF_002738365.1 Cucurbita moschata
TTTTTCACTCTTTCATATACTAGGGGATTTCACTTGGAAAAGAAAATGTTCCATACTAATGGATTCGGTTCCATAACCATGGGTTCCAATGTACGAGATCTTGTAGCACTTACCAATGAGACCGTATCGATTAGTATTATGCAGAAGAAATCAATTATAGACACTAATATAATTAGATATGCTCTTCATAAACAAACTTGGGATTTGCGATCCCAGGTAAGATTGGTTCAGGATCATGGGATCCTTGTTTATCATATAGGAAGGGCTGTTTATCATATAGGAATGGTTGTTGCACAAAATATACTTCTAAGTAATTGCTCCATAGATCCTATATCTATCTATATGAAGAAGAAATCATGTAACAAAAGGGGTTCTTATTTGTGCTGATTTTGAGAAGAATGGCAAATCTGTAATTATCCATAACTTTAAGGGTATTTTGGTAATTTACCACTTTCTAAATATTAATCTTTTCCTTCTTGAGAAAAATTAGTTCTAGATAAGGAATTAACAATTCGGAAAGAAACATGATAATTAGAAAAATGACATTTTTGTCCTTTTCACTTGCTTTTTTCCTTTCCAATCATTTTCCAAAGGCCTTCCTTCAAATTTTGAAGGTATAGAAATGACTTGGTCAAGATCCTTGTTACTCCTCTTAATTTCTTTGGTTGAGTCTTACATGTGTGGCTTATTCTCATTGGAGCTAATTTCCTTTATTGTTAAGGTATTATTGTTACTATAATAATACACTCAAATTTATCATATACTTTAGATCATTTAAGTTATTTCTTGAATATGATCTTACTATATATGGTTCGACATTGCACTAATAACCTTAAATCTTTCGAATAATATTAATGGATAATGATTTATTACAAATAAAATAAACCCTTTTGACTTCCAAATGCCACAATTCAATAGCTTGGAACGGACCAAATGGGCCAACACAAACAAATGGAGTGGAGGTTTTCAAAATCTAGCATCCCCACGTGATGTGTTCTTGGTGGAGCTTTACGTGAATGTAGCATCATTGAATAAGGATTCTCACACAAGTTGCATTTGGTGTTAACTTGCATTTCCAAAAGAGGGAGGTCGAAAATGCATCGTCAAGTATTGTACGTTTGACGTTATGGGTAATCGTCAACAAAAGTGAAGAAGGAACGAGCATCATGGTATTCATTAGTCAGAAAACACGTAGGGGTCATTAGAGTAATCACATAAGGAAGAGTTCATGTTGGTGTGGATTGTATTTCAAGTTGTTGTTCGTTGAGGAGAGATCTCAATGGAAAAAAAAGATTGAAAGAAATAGAGATGTCTATCTAACCCACAAGGTCGAGGACCACGGAGGAATTTAGGAAAGATTTCTTCCCGTAAGTAGCTAAATAGGGTCAGTATGTTAGGAATCACGAACCTCCACAATGGTATGATATTGCCTACTCCGACCATAAGCTCTCATGGCTTTGCTTTAGGCTTCCCCAAAAATTCTCGTACCAACGAAGATGTATTCCTTACTTATAAACTCATGATTATCTTCTAAATAAGCCAATGTGGGACTCCCTCCCCTGAGTCATAATCGAACTATTAGGATCGATAACAATTGTTAGCTCTGATACCAATTGTTAGGATTGCTCAACAACACACACACTTAATCAAAATGAACACAAAGAACAGGAGAGAAAATACAATGAGGAACATTGGCTAAAGGTTTTATTATTGATGACTTCATCACGTATGTACAACAAGATAGAATACAGAAATGAAGAAAAGTACATTTTGATAGAATGGCGTGGGATATATATATGGTTTCAATTTACTAAATATAGCTTCCAAAGATTTAAAATATAATCTACCAAATATATCTCTATCAAATCTTTCTCAAATATGTAACATATTTGTCTCTATCAAATCTTTACGAAATATCTTTCAAATATATCTCCACGATAATATCTCCCAAATATATCTCTACCAGATTTTTACGAAATATCCAAATATATCTCTACCAGATCTGGGTATTAGACTCCATATCCCAACAATCTCCCACTTGAAGACTGATCCAGTCAACCCCAACAGTCAGTCTCCCACGTGGAGACTGATCCAGTCAACCAAGAATTTCATTCTCAATCTGTACCATAACACTTGAGGCTTTGCACAACCTCAATGTTCCAACATCAATGCAAAATGTTTGCTAGATTATTTGCACTCTCTATCTTCTCCAAACACATCACTATCTTCCACTAACCTTCAAGTGAAATGGTATCGTATTCTGTGTTTTGTCTTTGAATAATAGACCGGATTCCTCGCCAACTGCATGACACTCTAACTATCTACCTGAAGAATCTTCTCGCGCTGCTTCTTGCCTAATTCTTCTAGATAGTCTGTCATCCATATCATCTCCTTTTCGGCTTTAGCTATTGTCAGGTACTTAGCCTCAACAGAGGAAAGAGCAACGCATTTCTGAAGCCTAGACATTCCATCATGTATGGCTTACTCCCATTTAGTTGTATCCTCCAATTGTAGGGTCTCACAAGGGGCTCTCCTTCCCCTTCATCAGTCACCAACCGATAGTGTAAAAAAGGTACGTACCTATCTGGTACTCTGATGGCTCTGGATAATCTTTCCAACACCTGCTCAGGTGTCACTTGATCTGCTTCTGGCTTCTTAACAACAGTCTCATGAGCTTCTTGAGTATCTACTACAACATCACTAAGTGAATCTTTTAGCAACTCAACCTCAACTCCCACTTGCTTCGTTGTCCCAGTACTTTGCTTCAATTCTCTAGCAGTCTTTGTGAAGCTAACTCGTTTCTGTTTGCTCATAACACAATTCTCACAAGGACTCATATCAACAGATTTTAGACCTTCCAAAACTTCTTTCGCAACCGACATCTTCATTCCTTTAATGCTCATATGTCCAAGTCTATTGTGCCATATACTTGAATTTGAAGCACTCTCAGCAACAACAGCTCTATTCATACACCCTGCACTGGTGTATAAAGTTCCAGATTTTGTGCCACGTGCTACGACCATAGCACCCTTCACAATCTTCCACGAACTCTTACTCAACTTTGTTGCATAACCTGTGCTATCCAACTGACCAATAGAGATCAGGTTCTTCTTGAGACTAGGAATATATCTGACATCCTTTAATGTCCACTGATTTCCTGTCGAAATTTTTATACAGATATCCCCATTTTCTTCGATCTTCAAATCTTTGTTGTCGGCAAGATACACCTTCTTCGAACTTCCAGACTTGAAATTTCGAAACAACTCTTTATTTGGAAATCAATGAAAAGATGCACCTAAATCCAAAATCCAAGATTCAATCGGACTGTCGAGGATTAAAGCATCTTCAATGTCTTCTGCTGAATTTACCAAATCATCATCATCTTCTGATTTGTGTGTCTACTTTCTCTTTGTACAATTTGCCCGAAAGTAACCTTTTTCTCCACAACTCTAATACTTAACATTTGGTTTGTTTAGAGATTCTCCTCGGTTCCTTGATTTTGATTGCCCATTGTTTGGGCCCTTTGATTTACTTCTTCCCCTTCAAACACTGAGATAATTGCCTCATGAATCTCTGAAATCCCGTTTGCTAATACTTTCGTTAAGAACTACATCTCAAATTTTATCAAACTTCAGTTTATTAGATCTTCGTGAACTGCTGATCGCGGCAACAACAATATCTCACGACTCGGGTAAAGATGACATCAAAATCAATATTTTAATTTCATCATCGAAATTAATTTCTACCAAACCCAGTTGACTTGTAATGATCAACAGGTTCACCTTCAGACATTTGTAGATTAAATAGTCTCCTCATCAAATACACCTTGTTCATAGCCGACGGTTTCTCGTACATATTCGACAATGCCTTCAACAAATCCGACGTTGTCTTCTCCTTGATGATGTTGAACACCACATTTCTGGACAACGTCAATCGGATCAACCCTAAAGCCTGACGATCCTTGAGCTTCCACTGCTCCATGGTCATATTATCCAGCTTCACCCCCAACAGGGGGTTCGTGAAGATCTTTTTGGTTACAGATAATCTTCAATTTACATCTACCAGAAACTGAAATCGGATCCATCAAACTTTTCAATTCCAATCTTTGAAATTTCTATCTTCACAGATCGTGTTGAATTTCGCCTCGCTCTGATACCAGTTGTTAGGATTGATACCAGTTGTTAGGATTGATACCAATTGTTAGGATCGCTCAACAACGCACACACTCGATCAAGATGAACACAAAAAACATGAGAGAGAAAATACAAGGAGGAATATTGGCTAAAGGTTTTATTATAGATGACTTCAAGCATGTACAATAAGATAGAATACAAAGGAAGAAAAATACATTTTGAGAGCACGGCCGAATGGGATATATATATAGTTTCAATCTAACAAATATATCTCTATCAAATCTTTACTAAATATCTACCATATATATCTTTATCATATCTCTACAAAATATCTTCCAAATATATCTCTACCATCTTTACGAAAATATCTTCCAAATATATCCCTACCATATCTTTACAAAATATCTTCCAAATATATCTCTGTCACATCTTTACAAAATATCTTCCAAATATATCTCTACTAGATCTGAACATCAGGCTCCATATCCCAACACGAACAACCTCCCCTTAATTGAGGCTCGACCCCTTTCTCTGGACCCTTTGTTCGACACTTGAGTCACTTTTTTACTACACCTTTGAGACTCACAACTTCTTCGTTCGACATTTGAGGATTCTATTGACATGACTAAGTTAAGTGATAGCTCTGATACCAGTTGTTAGGATCGCACAATAATACATATACTCGATCTAAATGAACACAAAGAATAGAAAATGCAAGGAAAAATATTGATTAAAAGTTTTGTACTTTCTTCCTTCTCTGTACTTTTTCTTGGTGTGATCCTAACAAGTAATGAAGATTATATACTCAATTTTTTCATCCATGTTTGAACTAAGTAAAATTTATAACGAAAATAATTGAGCACCAAATGAAACTCGACCCATCAACCTTTCCAATACCCATTAAAAACAACTTCAAAAGAATCTCAAATTGCATGAATTCTTGATTACATATAAAATTCTTCTCAAACTCTTCAATTTTTTTGGACTCATCAACCCAGTGACAGCTAAATAACTCTTCCATTTTCAATCCAGCGAAAAGTTCTTCCACGAATTTGAATGAAAATCGAGACAAATCAAGAATAACCCCTCTTAGTTCTTGAATCTTTTAAGAACTTTGCTGGAGCCCTTTTAACGCATGACTTAATCCGACTTTAAATCTTGGATTGTGTTTTGGTAAAAAAATTTAGGCTTCAAAATATTGGTAAAATTTGCAAAAACTAAATTAAACAATCCAATAATTAAATGCAAAACAAAATCCATAAAAAAAAATGACATCAAAATTTCAAAGCCTAATACTAAGAAAATCTCTCGAAGTAGAATCGAGACTAAAAATTGAAATTCGTACCTCTCGATCTTTCTATTTTCTTAAAGGATTTGGACAATTCAAATGTCCATAATCAATTTTTTTTTTTTTTCATTTATCTCCTTTTGTAAATCTTCTCATCGAAGGTCTAAAACCACTAACAAAAGTATTCTAATTTTTTTCCATAATTATATTTATTCTCATGCATTTGAGGTATTCTCCATGGAACTTTCAATCTTTTTTCTACAAAATTCTCTATTTTACCAAGAATGTGATTTTTTTTTTCTCTTTCCCGTAGGAATGGAGTTTTCAACAATTTTTTTTATTTTTATTTTTTATACATTTAAAAAATCATATTTGTTTCAACCAGAATTTTAATACATAATTTCTACACTATCATTTCTATAAAAATATATATATATATATAAAACATTCTACTAAATTTAATAATATAATGTTGAATATAATGCTAATAGACTCACATCTTAATATTATAGCATAGTTTAATTAACGAGAAATCTTTTTCAAATCAAAATTGTAACATCCCGTTAGAAAAAAAATCGATCGATCGCTGAAAACCCGAGAATTTCGGTGAGGTGTCGAAGTTCTCGAGCAACGCCTAGAACACGACCCCGTGGCCTCGACGAATCACCAAACGCAATTCCTGACTTCAGTCAATGCTCTACGACCGAACACCTGCAAAGAAGAGAAGAGAAGAAAAAGGAAAATACATAGAGAAAACCGAGAGAGAGAGAGAGAGAGAAATCCAAACTGTGGCGAGATTGAACCGACAGCTCCGACGCCTAAACCGACCAAACCAAGCCGTGAAAGTGACTGTCAGCCTTAGTATGTCCACCCAAAAGCAACCTCACGCAGCACCGTCGCTTGCTGTCGTTGAAAAAAGAAATCCAAAATAATAATTTTTTAGAAAACTGCACCCTTGATGAAAAGATGGTGGTAAATTGTCATAATTTTTTATTTGATTTGGTTATTTGAATTAGATTTAGTCCTACCAAATTTAGTCATATAAGAATTTGACAGGGAATGTTTTGTGTGTCACATTGTAGTTCTTGAGTGATATATTAGTGAGAGTCAATACAGTGTGATAGTGAGGTACTCACGTAACGCTTTGTTTTTATTAGTGATTGGTTGTTACCCATGGATATAGGGAACTTCTTCTCTTCCAACCATGTAAATATTTTGGTGTCTCTTTGTAATTCTGTTCATTGGTGTTGTGAGTATATTTGTTCCGCTTTGGGCGCACAACAAGTGGTATCAAAGCTAATTAAGATCCGCTAGAAACGCTGCCATTGAAGATCTCAATGGTATCACTGTGGGCCACACCATGCCAACGGACGGAGCGGTCTTCGTCCATAACGTCGCGGTCATAAATGAAAAAGAAACCCTCTGGTGGCAGATGAAAATGTAGTCTCTGCTGTAGCTTTTGCAGCTCTTTCTTCAATTTCCCCATGTTATCCGTTGGGTTCACTTCCATTGGTATCTTTGATTCCCAAATTTCGGTTGCACCATTACTTTCAACTTGTTCTTCGACGACCCACTCGTTGCCACCGTCACAGCCACTGTCGTCGTCGTTGTCATTGTCGTTGTCGTCGGCGGCTACGACGGCGGCAGCGTTGTCATCTTGGGCGCAGCGGTTGAAACCATAGGCGACGGCCGCAAACAAACATCAACCTCGGAATTCTCCAACATCTCGCTGTCACGCAAGGAACGTTGATCCTGTAAGTCGGCAAGGGAGGCGTTGGGTTGGAGCATGATCCCGTTGATGGGGCCCACAGAGTTGATCGTGGATCCTCTGTTTGAGGCGCCCGATTGAATGGTTTGGGTTGATTGGGGGTTGCGATTGGGATTGGGAATTGTTTTGGGATTCAGAAGCTACGAAGAGTTGAATGCGAGAATGCTGGAGGATTTTGCAGAATTCGACGTCACGGTCGTCTTGGAGGACGTGGCCATTGAAAATTAGGGTTTGTTTGGGGATTGGGATATGGTGGAGTTGTCTATATGGACAATGATAGTACTTGCAAGATGACGGGAATCGGCTCAGTACAAATCAAGATGTTTGACGGGGTTATATGAAAACTCAATGATATGAAATATGTCCCTGACTTGAAGAAAAATTTGATTTCCCTTGGCATTTTGGATGCGAGTGTTTATCATATCATTTTGGAATGAGGGAATTTGAAAGTAGCTTGTGGAGCTTTGGTGGCAATTAAAGGAACTAGAAGAGGTAGCATATACTTCCTCAACAGAACCACAATAATTGGGCATGCTGTTGTGGCAAGTTCGAAAGAACAAGACATATCGAAATTATGGAACATGAGACTTGGGCATGTTGGTGAGAAGGCGCTTCAGACAATAGTGAACCAAGGAGTCCTTAAGGGTGCCACAACTGGTAAAATTGATTTCTGTGAACATTGTATACTTAGTAAACAAAAATGTAAAGTTTGGTACAGCTCTACACCAAACAAAAGGCATTTTGGGTTGAGGCTCTCAGTTATGCAGTTCACTTGGTGAATCGTTTACCTGTTGCTGGAAATGGTAGGAAAACTCTGCTTGAGGTATGGTCAGGTACTCCTATTAGTGATTATGATAAATTACATGTGTTTGGGTGTCCCGCTTATTATCATGTGACAGACTCAAAGCTGGATCCTAGAAGCAAAAAAGCCAAGTTGATGGGCTTTACCAAAGGCGTGAAGGGCTATAGGTTATGGTGTCCAGAAACAAGTAAGATTATTAATAGTCAAGATGTGACATTCGATGAGTCTGGAATATTTTGGCAGAAAATTGAAAATAATGACGAGGCATTGAAGCAAGTGGAGAAGGTGGTGTTCTCTCCTGATATGGTTGCTCCTACTATACTCCTACTGAAAAACCTATTGATTAGGTAGATAATAACTCTGATGTCTTAGAATATGAGTAACAAAGCCGTGTAAATGAAAGAGTGGAGGAACCTGAGTCCATCGCCAGGAATAGACCACGAAGGAAAATTCGAAAACCTGCAAGGTTTGATGATATGATAGCATATGTTTTTCCTTTGATTGATGGAATTTTCAACAACTACAAAGGTGCTATCCAGAGCACAGATAGATTGCACTGGCAAGAGGCTATGAATCAGGAGATAGCATCATTATCCAGAGCACAGATAGATTGCACTGGCAAGAGGCTATGAATCAGGAGATAGCATCATTGGAGATAAATCAAACTTGGGATTTGGTACAACTTCCAAAAGGTAAGAAGGAAATTGGTTGTAAATGGGTTTTTGCGAAAAACAAAGATTCTTCTAGTATACGTTATAAGGCTCGACTGGTGGGTAAAGGCTTCCAAAATGTAAGAAGGAAATTGGTTGTAAATGGGTTTTTGCGAAAAAAGAAGATTCTTCTAGTATACGTTATAAGGCTCGACTTGTGGGTAAAGGCTATGCACAAAAGAAGATATTGATTACAATGAAATTTTCTCACCTGTGGTAAAATATTCTTCCATTCGAATTTTGTTGGCTTTGGTTGCTCAATTTGATCTTGAGCTTGTACAACTCGACGTAAAAACTATCTTTTTGCATGGTGATTTGGATAAGCGACGATCTACCACCGGTTATTTGTTTATTATGGCTGGTGAACTTGTTTGTTGGCGTTCAACATTGCAATCTACTGTTGCATTGTCTACCACCGGAGCAGAGTATATGGCAGTAACGGAAGCTTTTAAAGAAGCTATTTGGATGCATGGTTTGATCAATGACTTGGGTATTTTGCAGAATATATAGATGTGTTTTGTGATAGCCAGAGTGCTATTTGTTTGTTAAAAATCAAGTTCATCATGCTCGTACTAAACATATTGATGTCCGTTTTCACTTTATTCGAGAAATTATTAGTGAAGGGGACATTCGTTTATTAAAATTGGAACGGTTGATAACCCTAATATGTTGACAAAGGTGATCGCTCGTAAAAAGTTATGACATTGTTTGGATTTCATCAACGTTGGAAGAAAGGAGTAGTGTGTTGACGTGGTAGCAACTAACTCAATTATCAACTTGGAGATCTTATGACAAGGTGGAGATTGTTGTAAATTGTATAAGTTTTGATTTGATTTGGTTATTTGGATTAGATTTGATTTGGTTATTTGGATTAGATTTAGTCATACCAGATTTAGTCATATCGGAATTTGATATCGGGATTTGGGAATGTTTTGTGTGTCACATTGTATTTCTTGGGTGATATATTGGTGAGAGTCTAATAGTGTGACAGTGAACTTGTAACGCTTTATTTTTATTAGTGATTGGTTGCTACCTGTGGATATAGGAGAACTTCTTCTCTCCGAACCATATAAATATCTTGGTGTCTCTTTGTGTAATTTCGTTCATTGATGTATGAGTACGTTTGTTCCACTTTTGGCCCACAAAAAAGAGGAGGAAAGGCCAATTGAGAGATAAGGAGAGAAAAAGAAGAGAAAATAGGTCGAAAGCGTCGCGGGAAGAGAGAGAAAAGATGGAAAATCGCGCTGCGAGTCGTGCGAAGAAGAAAGGATCTGATGGATCCGGATTCGGGTCGAACTCAGACCCGCGACCCAATCGGCCTTAGTCCAGCCCACGCACCTGTAGCCAATGCGGGCTTCGACCCAGACCATTGGCAGCGACCCGTACCCACGACCCGCAATCGCGACCCACATCTGGAACCCGCCTCTGCAACCTGCAAATCGAGGCCCAAACCTATCTTGGCCCAGTAGCCCACTCTGCAGCGCCTCAACCCGACGCGACCTGCGAGCTGACCCGAAACGCACCTCGACCCGCGCCTGCACACAACGTGGCCCACTCCTGGCATGCCACGTGTCGACCTGCGGCGCAAATAGCCCTTCAGTTTGGTCTGCTTAAACGGCTCGGCGCGGCTCCTTGACTTATTCGGCTTGGGTACCCCTATTTTAGCTCAATTTCCACCCATCCAACCCGGTGGGACCTGTTTTTGGCTTCAATTAAGGTAATTGAGGCCGTTTTAGTGCCCTATTTCACATATATTAGTTTGATTATTATTAATTTTTTAAATATTAACGAAGTTAATGAACGATGTAATAGAAAATGAACCCCGACGATATTTGGAGCAGCTATCAATGAACAAGAGCTAACATATACTAATTAGGGAAAATGGTGGCTAAGGTCAACCAAATAAGTGACTATTGTATAGGCTAGAAAAATTATATGATGTATGATGGCTTATGATGACGTATGATGATGTATGTGAATTATATGATGTATGATGTATGAGCTGTGACGTATGATGTCATACGTGAATTATGTGATGATGTATGAGCTATGATGTAGATGTATGATGGCATACGTTCGTTATATGTGATGCATGATGTACTTGATGTGTTTGATGCATTTGATGGCATTTTGGTGACTATGATGTTTTGCATGACGTTTACCTTAATATGATAATGTTTTCCATATTAATCATGTTGTATGATGATGAATGTCATGTAGCATCACGTTGAGAGATCGACCTAGGACACAACTCTAAGAGCATGAATAGCAGCATTAATATAAATATCTAATAAGTATGTATTACTACATGTAATATAGAGATGAGACTAGGGTTGTAAAGCGCTTAATGTTCTAGACCTAATTAGTGACGTTACTCACATGCATAACTCATTAGGCAAAAGCTCATCTTAGATAACCTTCCAAAACACAATAGAGTCTATCATAAATTAGAAAGGTTCCAGAATCCAAAACAAACATACCTCCAAAAATAAATCTTCCGTTAACTAAATTAAAAACAAATCTAAATAAAACAAGGTTAATGTTTAACTTAAAATAGTCAAATAACTGAATTGAAAACAAATCTAAATAAGACAATGTTCAATGTTTTAATTTAAAATAGTCAAATAACTTAAAACTACTAAAAATGTCCCTCATCTACTTCTATGGTATCCTCAGCTCCACCGTCAACCGTACATTGGCACCTTGCATTTACCTGAAAAATGTAGGTAGCACGTGGCTTGAGTAGTTTATAAAATACTTAGTAAGTCACCCTACTGTCGGGGTTAGAAATGCAAACACATGCAACATATGGGTGGGACCTAACTTTTCGTAAACTTTACATGCCCTTGGGCGCTTTTCTATTCCGGGTAGGGTTGGATGCGTGGTACTCCTTCACACACGGCCCATGTACGCGCACATGGACCCACCAGGCGGGCTCGTATACGTACCCCTTGGGTTTGGCTTGGTCGGACACAACGTATTACATGTCATCGGACACCACAGAATAGAAAAAGGCCCGTATGATATCATGGCTAACATGAATATCGTATTTCATTCTTTCGTAACATAAAGGAAAAGTATCCCGATGCAAATGACATACATATATGCATGAGGTCCCTTAACATACCTAACATGGCATTACATAAGCATTGTTAACATCACATATATGTTTCTTACATTGCATGACATATCACATAACTTACCTTATGTGGCATATTACCTAGCATAAAAATACATTCCAGTTTCATAAGCATTTCATGACATGACTCGATCAACATTTTCATGGCATATAATACTAGTAGATCAACTATCTTTTCATAGCATAAACAATCAACGGTCAACATCATCCATAACTTTTCATAGCATTAACAATCAACAGTCAACATAATCCATAACTTTTCATAGCGTAAACAGTCTGAGTCAACATAATCCATAACTTTTCATACCGTAAACAGTCATATAATTCATACATCATATAGTCATATCACATAAAATATGGTGCATGCAGTGGCCACAGGGCACGCACCATCATACAACACGTAGTAAGCTAACTCCAACAGTAAGGACACTTACCTCGATGGCCTTGTTCCAACGGTTAATTACATGCTATAATAACCACATAAAAATTTAGGGACCTTTCATAACCTACCCTAGCTAGATCTCATGCTATTTATCAAAATAAACTCTCAACACAATCTGTCTTTGACGATTAGGAACCCTATTGACCTCAGATGGTAAAAATAAGGGCAGAAACGACTCGAAAGGGCCGAAAACCTAGGAATCGATATATTGTGGATACCGAGCCACTAAGCCGAACTTCTGAGCCAACACCCAAGCCAACGAGCTGACGAGCGATGGAGCCGAGTTGACCTCGTCCAGGTGCGAGTCGAGCCATGAGTACGCGTGTGGAGCTAGGAAAGCACGCTACAGGCGTGCATCTGCTGGATCAGTGTTGGGTCGAAACGAACGCAGCCTGCGTTCATCTATGGGCTGGGTCAGAGGCCGAATGTGAAACGCGGCCCGAATCTGACCCGTTGTCTTCCTTACCCCCCAGACAACAAAACCCTAATCAACAACGCCATCTTCTCCACTTCTGATTCAACGACGGTCAAGTAGCGCACCTTCTTCGATTCTGACAATCAACCTTCTTCGACGCAACGATCTCAACGTCGATACTTCACTTCTACTCCATTCTTCCTCCAAAACAGCAACCTCAATGTTCTGAGAACTCACCGAGAAACCAGCAAACCAACCCACACGCTTTTCCCTCTAACACTCTCGATTTTCTCGTTCTTTCAGACACCCTCGGACACAGAAGGCAAGTTTGAAGAGCAAAAATTATTTTTAAGGAAAGAGAATGGTTGAGCATAGGAATATAAAGGGTCTCATAAGTTTCCATTAAGATAATAACTTTCTTGTCAGAAATTGAGCACATTTTCTGGCGAGAATAAATGTATAGCATAATATCTTTTCATTTTTTGCAGTAAAATAAAATCTCAAACATAAAATCTAAAAGAAATAAAATTTGAATCCTCACGAGGGTTGTATCAGAAAGATGTTTAAAATGAGAACTAGAGGGACTTCATGCATGTTGTCTGTACATAAACATCGGGATACTTCCCTTTTATGATGATGAGTGTGGACGCTCATGGTATGATGATGACGGTGATCATGTTGAGCATGACACCTAGGGATCTGCTGACCCCCGAACATCGTTACAAACAACTAGTTCGACAATGATGGATCCAGGAGGTGTGAACCACCTGGAGATTCACACTTGCACGTGTGGATTGTGTATAGGGAAGTACTACACACCCATAGTTAGTCTAGACTATAGACCCCCCCTAGTATGAGATAGAGATAGGTCCCTAGAGCATATTTACATGTGTTTGCATTTAGCATGGCCCCTATAGTGGAGTGACTTATGTGCCACATCATTTTTCAGGTAAAGACAAGGCGTCCATGTACGAATGACGGCGACATCACAAACGGAGATCATGGCACGTACATAGGGTAGATGCATATTTAAATTTCTAGATTTATGATAGAATAAGTTGTCTTCCAATTCATATGTTTTAAATTATTTTGTATTTGTTTTTATTTTAAAATTTACGTGTTTTTCAGAAAAAAAAAAGTTTTTTTATTTTTATGTTGTTGACATTTATGTTATTTTTAAGAGTATATTCCACATCTGAGCTAAGAAATTTGTTTAGGAAACAAACAAGCAACAAAAGATTAAGAGAGAGAGAGAAAATATCCCAAGCAGAAAAAGATAGGCTATCCCTTAAGATATGGATATGGTGTCTACATGGCAACACTCAATTGGTTGAAACCCAACAGCCAACTTTTCCATAGGCTCAGAAAATAACCCATATAACAACTCATTCTTTCTCCTTCAATCTGTGATGTTATCATTATTCAAAGCATTGATACTCAAACCCCAAAGCTGCTTTGAGCCAGACAAAGGCCATGGCTGCCTCTAACCTTTCATGCATAGCTTCTGGAGTGCTCATTCCATCTCCACCCACCATATCATCATCCTCCTCTTTTAGGTTATCTTCTTTCGCCATTTTCCCCAACAATTCTAGATCATCTAGATTCGTTATCCGTGCGGCCGCCGACGAAGCTGCTCCCCCAACCCCTGCTGCTCCTGCCACGGCCGCGGCTACCGAAGAGCCCAAGCCTAAGCCTCCCCCTATTGGTCCCAAAAGAGGTGCCAAGGTGTGAGAACTTTTTGTTCCAAACTTTGAAAGATTCGAACTTCTAGTCTATAATAATTTGACTAAAAAATATTATAATGTATTTGAACAGGTAAAGATTCTAAGGAAAGAATCCTTCTGGTACAAAGATGTTGGATCGGTTGTAACAGTTGACCAGGTTTGACCTTTGAACTTTTGTTCATTTATGATTTTTCTTTCTCGTGCGTGCAAATAGAAATTTTTTGGTTAATTAATTATGAGAATGATCGTTCGAAATTGATTTCTCGAAAATTTGGATGCTTCTTCTAAATACCCTTTTTGGAATTTTGATTTTATCGTATTTTTTGATGGATAAAATTGAAATTTATTGAACATTAGTTGAACTTATATTACAATCGATTTATGTGTATGATGGTGCTTCATTTTGCAGGACCCGAACACTCGATATCCCGTTGTGGTTAGATTTAACAAAGTAAATTATGCAAGTGTATCAACAAACAACTATGCACTTGATGAGATTAAGGAAGTTGCTTAAGCTTTGAATGTGCTTGTGTATTTTTTGAGTTAAATGTTTGTATAATACTCTTTCAATTTCAATCTATTTCTCCTCTCCCCATCGGTGTGTTTCCACCCATAATTTCTCTTCCTGTAGATTTTTTTATGCTTAGTTGGGAGTTGAAAAGTGTATATGAATTAGGTTAAAGAAATCTTTTAGATCGAAATTTGGGGTTAGTTAAGTAGGTGATCGGATCAACCTAAATAGAGTTCACAATCCGATCCAACCCTCTATTTTCAGGTTAGATTGAGTTGGGTTGTCTAGTTTTTTTTCAATTATTTAAAGAAAAAATTTACTTATCTACTCTATACATGTTAGATCAATAACTAAAATCTTATAAAATAACTCAAATATCAAACATTTACAAGTAACAACTCATCACTAATATCGGCTACAAACATCAAATATAATTTTTAAAATAGGATTGGGTTAAGTTGGGTTGATTTGTAACTCTATTTTTGAGTTGGTCGAGTTGACTCGGGCAAAAAAAATGTAATGAATGAACCTACCCAAATTTTTACTTTTTAAATTTCAACCCAATAAAAATAAAAAAAAATAAAAAAAATAAAAAAAAAAATCTAACACAACCCATAATTCAGTTGATCGGGTTAACTGGAGATGAAAATATTTTAAAGAGGGAAACATGCAAAAAAAAAAATAATAATAATAATAATAATAATAATAATAATAATTAAATTGTGTAAATAGATTTTTTTATTATATATATTTTTTAAAAAGATGGTTTCTTTAATTTCTTAATATTATTTGAAAAAAAAATGATGAGAAACCAATATTATGGAAAAAGATTATAAACATATAAGATATTGGAGGCAAGATCGAGTAGGAAGAAAGATGAGGAGTAATCAATAAATTACTCAATGTCCTGACTAGACAAGTATAAGTTAAGTACCTTAGATTTTGAATGGTGCACCAATATTTGGTAGGATTCAATAACGATGTTTGCTTCAATAACGAGCTATAACTTTGCTTCAATAACGATGAGTGCTCTACTTCCATGACTTTTTGTTACACTGCGTGGTCTTGCGAGTACTTCAAGAAATCAAGACTCTTCAAGTTTTTGTCCAGACATATATTTCATGTCTTCGGTGTTTATCCTAAATCATAAAGGATCTTACACTTTGTGCTCTTCGATTTTGATGACGGAACCTTCGGGTTGGGCAACACACACTTCTTCTTGAAGTCCATTTAGAAATATCTATTTGACATCCAAGTGATGAATCTCCCATGGGTGTTGAGCTGCAAGGACAAGAACCAATCTCATAATGTCGAATCTAGCGACTAGCACGAAGACCTCCTCAAAATCAACTCTTTGTCGTTACATATACCTCTTTGCTACGACCCTTACTTTGTGCTTGATATTCCCTTCGTTATCCTTCTTGAACTTAAATACCCACTTCAAATTGATGGGCTTGTGATTAGATGGTAAGTTTGTGAGTGACCTCGTCTTCTTTTTCTTGATAGCTTCAAACTCCTTTAACATGACTTCCCTACCATGTCATTTCAGTTGCTACCTCACGGTATGTTGTTGTCTCTTCAGCAACGAGCAGCTATAGCTCATAGGAATCCAACTTTTTTTTTTTTTGGGTGAATTTGCATAAATTTTTGTGAGAGAACGAAATTTCTTTGGACCTCCATCTATTGTAGATCCTTTTATGCTTCCACTTAAGCTTCCTTGGAGAACTCATCATGTCTTCCCGGGCTACCGTTGATGAAAATGTGGGCTTGTTGATATGATGTCATTGTACTTTCTAAATTTGTCATGTCTCCCTCCTCTTCTAAAGTTGTGAACTTCACAATAATCTATATGTTCTCACCGACGCTACATCAATCTCACTTCTTCTTTTTTTTAATAACGATGTCTCTACTAACATAAATTTTTCTGCATCAAGAATCTTACTATTGGAATTTATGCCTTAAATCTTGTAGTTAATTATTTAATTTTTAACAATAAATTTGATTATTTTATTTATAACTTAATAATTGTATGAAAAATCTAAGATTGTTAATATATTCTTGTAGAATATGTGGTTAATGTACAAGAGAATCATGTTTAATTAATAGCTTAACATGTGTTTAGTACGTGGATAAGATTGGATATTATCCTAGTAACATTATTGATATGACTCACTTCGTAATTATAAAAAATAATTTGATAAAAATCCTTATCTTGAGATATATGAGTGAGGTATAATATACAATGAGTTTGTATAAAATTTGACCACAAAATATTATCTTACGTGACTTAATCTTAATCCTGAATGAGTTCGTACTTGTGAAGGCTTTTAAAAATGTCGTCCAAGTAGGGCAAACAATGTTGGTGACAGTAGAGAAATCTGGTAGAATTCTTTAGGAGAAGAGAACTTTGTATAACTAGGAAGGAATGCTTAATTAATTTTCTACATCTTCCACCAATACCAACATATATATATATATATATATACTTAATTAATTATGAACTAATGAACCTACATGTATCTATTCATACATGTACTATACATGTACAAATGACCCCTCAACACATGTATCTACAAGTGACCCTTCAACCGCCTCCCTTAAACTAAATTATGCAGAAATCAGTTTAGAACTTCACTTCATCTTCTTGAACTACATCTTGGATTCTACACATCCCCATCTTTCTTCTAAGTTTCTCGAACAATGGCTGTTTCAAGGGCTTTGTGAATAGGTCTACGATTTGTTCATCACTTCGACAAAAATTGAGTTAAATATATAGTGCCTTCTTTACATAAATCACACAGGAAATGAAATCGAACATCGATGTACTTACTCCTTCCGTGCAACACAGAATTTTTAGACAACTTAATAGTTGACATATTATCACAATATATAATCGTCGTACCTGGTTGCTTCTAATTAAGAATTTCAAGTATCTTTCTTAACCAAATTGCTTGGCACGAGCATGCTGCTGTTGCCGCAAACTCTGTTTCTGTAGTTGAGAGTGTTACAAGTTGCTTCTTTGAAGACCAGCAAATATATAGCTCTTGAACTCATCATGAAAATACTTCCTGAAGTACTTTTATGATCATCTATATCACTTGCATAGTCACTATCTGTATGGCCAACCATCTCGAATCATCTCCTTTCTTGTAGGATACCCCCAAATCAAAAGTTCCTCTCACATAACGAAGTATCCTTCTAGCTGCATTCAGATGTTTTTCCATTGGATGTTCCATGTAGCGACTTATCATACTAACTGCATACATGATGTCTGGTCTTGTTGAAGTTAAGTACATCAAACTTCTCACAATTTGCTTGAAGTACTTATTATTAACCTCTCGCCCTTCAATATCCTTGTGTAACTTCAAACCCAATTCTGATGGAGTTCCAAATGTGCACTCATCCATTTTAAATCTTTCAAGCAACTCTCATCTATTTTAAATGTGCTGCAATTTGAGAAACTTCTACTCCAAGAAAATATCTCATCAAACCAAGATCTGTCATTTCAAATTCCTTTATCATGCTCTTCTTAAAAAGTTCAAACACTTCTTCATTATTGCTAGTAAATATTAAATCATCAACATATAAGCAAATAATGAGAATGTTACCTCCATTTCGGTTTTCACATACAACGTATGTTCATATGGGCATTTAGTGAATCCTATCTTTTCAAAATGAGAATCAATGTGGTCGTACCATGCTCTCGGAGCTTGCTTCAAACCGTACAAAGCTTTCTTCAACCTGTACACTTTTTCCTCTTTATCTTTTTGAACAAAACCTTCTGGTTGCTCCACATATACCTCTTCTTGAAGCTCTCCATGTAAGAAGGCCGATTTCACATCAAGTTGATAAATAGGCCATGATTTCTATGCTCCAATAGAAATTATAAGCCTTATAGTATTTGGACATGATACTAATGCAAATACCTCTTTAGAATCAACTTCATAGTTCTGCTTGTACCCTTTTGCAACTAGTCGTGCCTTATACTTATTCATCTCACCATGTTTATTCAACTTGGTTTTGGAAACCCATTTTACTCACATTGTTTTATGCCCATTAGAAAGATCAGTGAGCTCCCAAGTCTTATTCTTCTCTATGGATTTGATTTCACTGTCCATGGCTTCTCTCCATTTCTTCTCCTTTATAGCATCTTCATAGACAATTGGATCACTATCTAGAAAGAATGCAGAATAAGCACTATCACTTGAGTCATAGTCCATCTCATAATCAATCATCCAAGTTGGTCTCATTCTTGTTCTTGGATTTCATTGACTGTGATCATGATCTTCTTCTTCTACTAGATCTTTTTGTTAAGCTTGTGATGAGCTCTCTCCAGGCTCATAGTGAGGCTGAACAGGGGCTTCAGCTTGTCTTCTTCAAGATCTACAGGAATCTTCTGATTCACAGTGATCTTTTCTTCCCATGCCCAAGTCTTCTTTTCATCAAAGATTACATCGTGGCTGACCATCACCTTCTTTGTCAAAAGATCATAGAGCTTGTACGCCTTAGAAGTCTTGCTTACTCCAAGGAACACACATTTCAAACTCTTGTCCTCAAGTTTCTTCCTTTTCTCATCAGAAAAGTGTGCATATGCTATGCACCCAAAGATTCTAAAGTGGTCTACCGCAGGCTTCCTTCCACTCCAAGCTATGGAGTCATATCTCTAACCGAAAAAGTAGGGCTCCGGTTGAGAATGTGAACGGACCACACAACAGCTTCTGGCGAGAATTCCTTCAAAACTTCTTCTTTATTTAGCAAACTTTGAACCATGTTGAGAATGATCTTATTCTTCCTTTCGTCCACACCATTTTGTTGCGGTATATATGTTGCTGTCAACTGTCTCCTTATGTTCTTTTCTTCACAAAATTTCATGAACTCGCTAGAGAAAAAACTCTCCACCTCTGTCAATTCTTAAAGCCTTCACTCTTCTTCCGGTTTTAGTTTTCATAGTAGCACAAAATTTCTTGAAGCAATCAAAGGCTTCTGATTTGGCGTGCAAGAAATAAGTCCATGTTTTTCTACTAAAATAATCAATGAGGGTCATGAAATATTTTTTGTTACCATTTGATGCTGGAGAGATCGAACCACATATGTCTAAATGAATCAACTCCAAAATTGCTCGAGCTTTTCTTGATTTTCCAGATGGAAAAGAATTTCTTTCATGCTTAGCTACTACAAAGCTCTCGCAAATTAATGTTGGAGTGATGTCTGGCAACCCAGTCACCATCTTCTTTGAAGACAACGTCGTGTAGATGACCATACCTAAAATGTCAAAGCTAATTGGTATCTTCTTTCTTCACCATCAAACGTCTGGCAACGATATTTAACGTCAATGTATATAAGCGATTGGTGGTCATCTGCATCTTAGGTATTGATCATCTTATGGAGTCATAAATCTCACATTCATTATTTTGGAATGTGATCACATACCCCTTTTCTTGCAATTGACCGAGACTAAGCAAGTTGGCCTTCAAATCGGGAATGTAAAATACATTAGAAATTGACTCTACGAAGCCATTTCTAGTCTTGATATCTACAGTTCCTTTCCGCATCACTTGGACGGTTGCATTGTTGCCAAGACAAACAGTAGTACGAAAATTTTCATTCAGAGTTGAGAAGAATTCCTTACAACCTGTCATATGGTTATTGCATTTAGAGTCTACAACCCACACACCTTGATCTACAACCTTCATAGCATGGAATGACATTAACAATGTTTCTTCTCCTCTTTTTTTCCACAAAATTGGATTGATCTCTTTTCTTCTTTTGGAACCTGGTATAACATTCATTCTTGTAATGTCCAAGGCTTCCACATCTGTAGCATGTTAGATAAAAGCTATGGTTTTTTTCTTATTTAGGTTATTCACACGTTTCCTTCAACTTAGTTAGTTGTTTCTTTTTTTTTTTTTTGGATATATGAATTAACGCTCCCCGTATAATGAAAGAACGTATTTTTTGTTGGCCATTTGGGCCAACTTTGGGCACAAGATTTGTAACGATAATTTTAGGATAGGATGATTATTTAAATATGTCAACCCAATGAAAATAACTATTCATCGGGTCTTCAGCGCATACTTTCTCTCTCTGTTAGTCTTCCGTTATTTTTTTCTTCCAACAAATTTCCTCGGCCGTTTTTATTCCGTCGACAATTTTCTCGCGATTGTCAGAAGTCAACAAGTGGTATCAGAGTCTGGTTTAATCCACCGGTGGTATATCATTGCAGAGGAGCCGACTTTATCAAAAGTTAAGTTGAATAGCTCAAGTGGTTAGAGTGTCGACCTAACAACACACACAGATTTTAGGTTCAAGTAGAAGAAAATGCAAAGCGCGAAAATACACACATCGCATGGGGTCCATCTCGAGCAGGCCTTCTCACTCACTCTTCTACACCGCCATTGAGTGTCGGCTTCTCCATCACCGCCATTAAGAGGCCGATGCCGCGAAGATGGACCTCGAGTTGTCGTCGAGCGAATTGATCAGGGAGACGATTGCCTCCTGTGTAGTTACCCGACGTTGACGAGGTCCAACTACAACGAGTGGTGGAGGTAATTGATGACGGCGTAACTGCTCCTTTGGTGAGCGTTGAACCCGAGGAAAAATATATTTTAATGCTATTTCTTTTTTCTTTTTCCTTAGTTTAGCCAATTTCTCATGAAAAGTAAAAAGGGGTATAGTAACTTTCTGTTTATTGTTTTTTAAATGGAAGTTTTCTTCTTCTGCATGCACCGGCTGGGGAGCCAATTCAACTGAAGGAGGAGCGAGTGTTCGCTCATATCGGCAAGAGGGGCGAGCAGCATGAGCACCAGCGATGGGTCCTCGACACAGGGGCAACAAACCATATGACTGGGGCTAGATCCATGTTCTCCGAGCTCGACTCGGGGATTCGAGGGATGGTGAAATTCGGCGACGGCTCCGTCGTTGAGATTGAAGGGCGCGCCACCATCCTGTTCGTCGGCAAGGGAAGCGAGCACCGTCTGCTTCGTCCCGAGGCTCAAGGCTAACCTTGTGAGCCTGGGTCAACTCGATGAGGTCGGTTGCTTCATTTCCATCGAGCGCGGGCAACTCAGAATCTACGATGATCAATGTCGGCTGCTCATGCAAGTTCGGTGCACGACAAACTATTTTTACATCCTAGTGTTGGAGATAGAGCAATCGGTCAGCCTCTTGGGCACCTGAACTTTTTTGCTCTACAAAAACTACACAAGGGGGAGATGGTGTACGGTTTGCCGGCAATCGAAGGCGTGAAGAGGTTGTGCGACCGGAGTCTCATTGGCAAGTAGAGGCGCACCCCCCTTCTGTTAGGTTATGGAGCCTGATGCTTATTTATAGCTTGGTCAACGGTTATATCCGGTAAAGTTATATTTGGTAAAGCTATATCCGGTAAAGCTATATTTGGTAAAGCTATATCCGATAAAGCTATATATGGTAAATAGCTATATATCGTAGATGGTTAAATCGGGTAAAGCTATATATAGTAGATAGCTATATATAGTAGATGGTTAAATTTGATAAAGCTATATATAGTAAATTGAACTATATATATATCCCGTTCGGTAGAGCTTTGAGATGTACTTTCTATTCTCTGTACTCTCTCTCTTGTTGTACATACGTGAAGTCATCAATAAAAGAATCCTTTTAGCCAGAGTTCTCCTTGCAATTTTCTCTATCCTGTTCTTTGTGTTCGTCTAGATCGAGTGTGTGCGTTGTTGTGTGATCCTAACAATTGGTATCAAAGATAAGTGAAGTTCACCACGATTTGTGAAGATAGAAAGTTCAAAGATTGGAATTGAGAAGTTCGATGGATTCGATTTCGGTTTCTGGAAGATGTAGATTGAAGATTATCTGTACCAGAAAGATCTTCACGAACCTCTGTTGGGGGTGAAGCCGGATACCATGACCACGGAACAATGGAAGCTCAAGGATCGACAAGCCTTAGGGATGATCCGTTTGACGCTATCTAGAAATGTGGCGTTTAACATCATCAAGGAGAAGACAACGTCAGATCTGATGAAGGCGCTGTCAAATATGTATGAAAAACCGTCGGCTATGAACAAGGTGTATTTGATGCAGAGATTGTTCAATCTACAGATGTCTGAATATGGATTTGTTGCTGATCATATAAATGAATTCAATATGATCATAAGTCAACTGAGTTCGATGGAAATTAATTTTGAAGATGAAATTAAAGCATTGATTTTGATGTCATCCTTACCCGAGTCATGGGATACTGTTGTTGCCGCAATCAGCAATTCCCGAGGATCTGATAAACTGAAGTTTGATGAAATTCGAGATGTAGTTCTCAGCGAAAGTATTCGCAAACGGGAAACTGGAGATTCATTAGACAATGCTCTCAGTGTTGATCGAAGGGGAAGAAGCAAATCAAAGAGCTCAAACAAACATGGGCGTTCAAAATCAAAGAACGGGGAAAATCTCCAAACAAACCCAACGTAACGTGTTGGAGCTTTTCGAGAAAAGGACACTTTCGGATAGGTTGTACACGACCAAAGAGGAAGCAGAATCACAAATCTGGAGATGATGATGATTCTATAAATTCAGCAGAAGACATTGGGGATGCTCTAATCCTCAACGCAGACAGTTCGATTGAATCCTGGATTTTGGATTCAGGTGCATCTTTTCATTCATCCCCAAACAAAGAGTTGTTCCGGAATTTCAAGTCTGAAAATTTCGAGAAGGTGTATCTTGCCGACAACAAAGATTTGAAGATCAAAGAAAAAGGAGATGTCTGCATAAAAAACTCCAGCAGGAAATCAGTGGACATTAAAGGATGTCAGATATATTCTTGGTCTCAAAAGAAACCTGATCTCTATTGGTCAGTTGGACAGCACAGGTTATGCAACAAAGTTAGGGAAGGGTTCGTGGAAGATTATGAACGGTACTACGATGGTAGCACATGGCTCAAAATCTGGAACCCTATACACCACTGCAGGGTGTATGAACATAGCTGTTGTTGTTGAGAGTGCTTCAAATTCAAGTCTACAGCACAATAGACTTGAACCTATGAGCGTGAAAGGAATGAAGAGGCTGACTGCAAAAGAAGTTTTAGAAGGTCTGAAATCTGTTGATGTGGGTCGTTGTGAGAACTACGTTATGCGCAAGCAGAAACAAGTTAGCTTCACAGGGACCGCCAGAGAATTGAAGAAAGTGCGGTTGGAAATGGAACCAGATGTGGAGCAAGGTTCCAAGACCACGAAGCAAGTGGCAGTTGAGCTTGAGTTGCAGGAGAAACTCATCTAGTGATGTTGTAGCAGATACTCAAGAAACTCCTGAGACTACTACTGAGGAACCAGATGTGGAGCAAGGTTCCAAGACAACAAAGCAAGTGGGAGTTGAGATTAAGTTGCGGAGAAAATCACCAAGTGATCTTGTAACTGATACTCAACAAACTCCTGAGGTTGTTGCGGAGGAAGCAGCAGTGGAGCAAGTGACACCTGAACTGGTGTTGAAAAAGATCATCCTGTACTATTAGAGTACCACATATGTATGTACCTTCATTACACTATCTGTTGCTGATGAAAGGGAACCACAACCCTTTGATGAGACCCTATAGTTGGAGGATACAACCAAGTAGGAGCAAGCCATGGATGATGGGACATCTAGGCTTCAAAAATGCGTTGTACTGAGATTGAGTACGTGGCAATAGCTGAAGCTGGAAAGAAGACGATATGGATGACTGACTATCTAGAAGAATGGGCAAGAAGTAGCACGAAGATATTCTTAATAGAAATAGTCAAAGTGTCATACAGTTGGCGAAGGAACTCGGTCTATCATTTAAAGAGAAAACACAGAAAACGATACCATTTCACTTGCAGGTTAGTGAAAGATGGTGATGTGTTTAGAGAAGATAGAGGGTGCAAAGAATCCAACAAACATGTTGACAAAATGTGTTGATGTTGGAATATTGAGGTTGTGCAAAGCCTCAATTGATATGGTGCCATGAAGACCATGAAGATGCTCATGGTCGTTTGAGAATGAAATTCTTGGTTGACTAGATCAGTCTCCAAGTGGGAGAATTGTTAGGTTATGGAGCCTGATGCTTATTTATAGCTTGGTCAATGTTTATATCCGGTAAAGCTATATTTGGTAAAGCTATATCCAGTAAAGCTATATATGGTAAATAGCTATATATAGTAGATGGTTAAATCGGGTAAAGCTATATATAGTAAATAGCTATATATAGTAGATGGTTAAATCTGATAAAGCTATATATAGTAAATTGAACTATATATATATCCCGTCCGGTAGAGCTTTGAGATGTACTTTCTATTCTCTGTACTCTCTCTCTTGTTGTACATACGTGAAGTCATCAATAAAAAAATCCTTTTAGCCAGAGTTCTCCTTACAATTTTCTTTATCCTGCTCTTTGTGTTCGTCTAGATTGAGTGTGTGCGTTGTTGTGCGATCCTAACACTTTTTGTCTCAGACATTCTACTACGTCGGTGAGCTGTTGGAGCTCGTGGGCGGCGATATCTGCGGGCCCATCAAGTTGGTGACCCCAGGCGGCAAGACCCTCTTCCTCCTACTGGTCGATGACAAAAGCCACTTCATGTCGCTGATCCTGCTGCAAGGGAAAAGTGAGGCAGAGGCAATTAAGTGCATTCAAGCGTGAGCGGAGACCAAATGCGGTAAGTACTGCGACGAACTCGGCATGCAGCGACAACTAATGGCGCCCTACTCCCCCAGCAGAATGGGGTGGTGGAACGCCAAAATTAGACCATTGTCGGGACAGCAAGGTCATTGTTGATGACAGCCGGGATGCCTGGGAGGTTCTAGGGAGAGGCAGTAATGATGGTCGTCTATCTCCTCAATCGATCGCCAAGGCGAAGCCACGACTGGAAGATGCCACATGAGGCCTGGTACAACAAGAAGCCAGTGGTACATCATCTCCAAGTGTTCGGTTGCGTCGCATACATGAAGGTAGCGCGTCCCCAACTCGCCAAGCTAGATCCCAGGGGGTTGAAGGTCGTCTTTATCGGCTACGAACCCGGGAACAAGATGTACAGGCTCTATGATCCTGCGGGGAGGCAAGCTCACGTGTCTCACGACGTCATCTTCGACGAAAGCACCTTCTAGCAGTGGCACGACGTGACCGAGGCAGACCAAAACTCAATCAATTCACAGTGGAGTACCTCATCACCTAGCTAGGAGAAGGAGGAGCGCAACATCGGGAACCGTCACCGCCGCCAGCAGCTGCCCCCCTAAACTAGTGGAGTTTGTAACACCACGGATTGCGGATTCAAATCTGGATGCTAATCACGATGATGAGCTAGTGGCCAGGTATCGAAGGATGGAAGACCTAGTGGGAGGAGGTGAACCACCTAAACTAGCGGCACGCGAACTCGAACAAGAGGTGGCCGAACTACATGCCATCAACACAGATGAACCAAACACCTTCGCCGAAGCAGAAAGAAACTCGTGCTGGCTGAAGGCAATGCAGGAGGAGATGACATCCATCACTCAGAACCAGACATGGAGTCTGGAGGACATGCCGCCAGGAAACCGAGAGGTATTCGCGCGGTGGCTAGGCTGGAATCTGTCCACCTATTGCTGGTAATCGTGGCACATCATTCCTGGGAGGTCCACCACATGGACGTGAAATCTATGTTCCTGAACGGAGACCATCTATGTTCGACAACCACCAGGCTTCCTGGACAACGACAACCCTAACAAGGTATTGCGCCTGAACAAGGTATTGCGCCTGAACAAGGCACTTTATGGGCTTTGGCAAGCACCACGAGCCTGGAACGCGAAGCTCGATAGTACCCTACTGTCGTTAAAGTTCAAGCATTGTGCCTCTGAGCATGGCATGTACATGCACGGCCACAACGAGCAACTACTGATTGTGGGAGTGTGCGTCAACGACCTCATAATCACTGAAGGTGACATGGAAGTCCTCGAAAGATGTCAAAGAACTTCAAGATGAGCAATCTCAGCGTGCTTAGCTACTACCTTGGCATCGAAGTGCAACAAAGTACTACTGGCATCACCATCTGCCAAAGTGTGTACGTGAAGAAGTGTTGGACACAACTAGGCTTGCAGACAGTAACCCTACAAGGATGCCAATGGAGGTCCGGCCCCAGCTAAGGAAGGCTGGCACTACGATGGCAGTCGACGCCACCAATTACCGCATCATTGTCGGGAGTCTGCGCAATCTGGTAAACACACGCCCTGACCTTGCTTATTCCATTGGATACGTGAGTAGATTCATGGAAGCACCTTGGGAGGAGCATCTTGTGGCTGTCAACCGCATCCTGCACTATGTAGCTGGAACTAGAGGCTAGGGTGTGAGATACTACGTAGGGAGAGGGAAGGAGAAGCTTGAGCTGGTCGGCTACAGTGATAGTGACATGGCCGTTGACGTTGATGATTGTAAGAGTACCAGCGGGATGATTTACTTCCTCTCAGGCAGCACGATCTGCTGGCAATCAACAAAACAAAAAGTAGTTTCTTTGTCTTCCTGCGAAGTAGAATATATCGCTGCTTTGACGGTGGCAACACAGGGGGTCTGGTTTGCGCGACTAATGGAAGAACTCATCGGAAAAGAAGGCGATCCACCAATGCTATACGTGGACAACAAAGCTATGATCTCCTTGATCAAAAATCCAATTTTACACGATCGAAGCAAGCACATGAAAATCAGATTCCACTACATCTGAGAATGTACAGATTAGGGGCTCATCAAGATTGATTTCATCCGAACAGAGGATCAGCTTGGAGACATTTTCACCAAGTCCTTGGCGTGGGTAAAACTTCAAGAACTATGCTCAAAGATCGAAGTTCAAATAATAAGGTAGATATACCACAACTTTTAGGAGGAGATTGTTAGATAAAAGCGATGGTTTTTTCTTATTTAGGTTATTCACACGTTTACTTCAACTTAGTTGTTTCTTTGGTTTTTGTTGGCCATTTGGATCAGCTTTGGGCGCAAGATTTGTAACCCTACTGCTAATTTTAGGATAGGATGGTTATTTAAATATGTCAACTGAATGAAAATAACAATCCATTGGGTCTTCAACGCATACTTTCTCTCTCTGTTAGTATTCTGTTATTTTTTTTTTCTTCCAACAAATTTCCTCCGGCCGTTTTCATTTCGTCAACGATTTCCCGCAATTGTTAGAAGTCAACAAGCAAGGAGCTTTGAAGTTCATCTATTTGCATCTCTTTGACATTTGCATCAATAGAACATACAATGTAATCAAACTTTGGAGTTAGAGATCACAAAATCTTTTCTACAACCGCAACATCCGTGATTGAATCACCATGCATCCTCATTTTGCATTTAAGACTCATAACCTTGCCAATATAATCATTCACCATTTCTCCCTTTTGCATTTGAAGAATTTCAAAGTCTCTTCTAACTACTTAAAGTTGAGCACGCTTTACTCTCGTTGAGCCTTGATACTTCCTCCTCATTGAATCTCAAATTTCCTTGGACGTCTTCTTCTGAAGCATCGTTTCAAGATAATTCGATCAATGGACTGGAATAAATAATTCTTGACCTTCAGGTCCTTCAACTTTGATGCTACCAATCGTTGCTGTTGAACATCTGAGAGTACCTCACATTCATTTGGCTCTACATAACCTGTCTCTACCATATCAAAGAACTCCTTTGATCTGAGGAAATTTTCCATCAACATCGCCTAATGATCATAATGACCATCGAATCTCGGGATGGCGGGCTGAACGTAGTTATCAACTTGTCTTTCTGCTGCCATTCTTGCTGCTGCAAGATCGCTCTGATACTAGTTGTTGGTGACAACAAAGAAATTTGGTAGAATTGTTTGGGAGAAGAGAACTTTGTATAACTATGAAAGAATGCTTAATCGATTTTCTACCTCTTCCACTAATGCCAACATACATATATATATATATACATAGGTAATTTGGGATATTCCCCAATACCATTCATTATCCAAAAGTCATGTACTTGATTAATTATGAACTACATGTATCTATTCATACATGTATCTATAAGTGACCCTTCAACACATGTACCTACAAGTGACCCTTCAACAAAGAAACCTACGGGTCCAAGTAGGGCGAAGAAACCTACAGGTCAAAAGGGTCGCATCAACTCGATTCCAAGAGCGAACGCCGATCCACAAAGTAGCCCAAATATCCATGATGCAAGCGTACTGCCAACCTAGGAGCGTCAGGCCCACAAGCCCACCTACGCAAGCCCATGGTTGATGTGTGGTTAAAGCTGCTTTCAGATGTCAACTCGCTTGGTGGCTCCAACCTACTCATATCGACTTGGCTACTCGATATTAGGAATGCATCAAATGACATAGGTGAAATTAGATCTTGTCAAGGTTTAGTTAAGTGTTGTTCACTTGAAAAGAGTTTAAGAGCACCAAGTTGAGCTGAAGTTGTAAGTGAATTTATTGTTGAAATGTTTACATGGTAGGTTGGAAAACATTGTTCAATGCGTGATTCGCACGTACCATATGACCTCATCTATGTGTTATTATTTATGTTATGATATTTGAATAAACTATGTGATGCATGTACTTCTGTTTATGCTTGATCATGACTACTATGTCGATATGATCATGTTTATGCTTTGTGAGACATATTATGAATATGTAAGTATGTTTCATTAGAATTTATTTCATTATAAGTATAGAAGTCTTATGTGCATCATCTCATTGAACTATGATTTTTAATGTCGAGTCTCATGCATGTTGTATGTAATATGAGCATAGATTACTTCTACAACAAATGATGTATGGACACGCACATCTCGTTCTTACTTACATTCCTTCCCTTTTCTGTTGGTTTTTGGTCGCGCAAGCGTGCGCTAGTCCATAGTTAGGTTTAAGGGGTACGTTGATGAGCTCGCCTAGTGAGTTCATGCATATATGCGTGTAACGCCACACAAAAAAAAAAAGAAAAAAAAAAGCTAGTCAACAGAGGGGCAAAAATGTCATTTTGCCCCTCTAGCCATAATAGGGGTTCAAGGAAAACCCCATCAAATCTCCTGCAAAAGAAGAAGAAAGTTAGAGAGAAAATTGAGAGGAAACAGAAAAGAGTCACTGTGAAGTTCATCGGACCACCGTCAGAATCCACCTTCAGACGAGACCTGTACAAGGATTGAGAGGTTAGCGAGGCCGACGCTCCATCAAGATCCAAGAACGTTTCGTGAGGTAAGATTCTGAACGATATTTTTTCAGATCTGAGCTTTTCCTATGTGAATCGAGTCCTAAAATGTTGAGACATTCACCTAAGAACAACTCTACACACGATCTGTGACGAAGTTTGGCCGAAATCTCGATCCAAAGGCAGAGATCCGAGAATCGTTCAAGAACGGTAAGTGAACTTCCGATGCTCTTAACTCATTCGGTAGTTAAGTAAAAAAAATTATGAAAAAATACCAGGACATAGCCCTTAACACGATCTAGAACCTTGCCGAATAAATCATATCGATCCGAACTTCGAATCAAAAGATATGAAAATTGGAAATGTGACTCTGTGTTACGGATTGCAGAGGAGAGAGAAAAAAAGGAGACTGAGTCGGCCGACTAGCGGCAAGCACTAGACACGCGTCGATCGTCGGCTGGAGCAACGCAGCCCTAGTGAGACGATGACACGTGTCGCCTACAAACCCCGAGCTTAACTGAATTGCCCGACCCGCAACTGCGCAGAAGCAGCCGTGCGTGCGGCCTACAACTGGTGCACTTCCTCGCATGTGGTCAGTGAACAGTCGGCACGTGAGGGCGCGTGAGCACGCGTGAGACGGCCGTTTTGGCCCATTTGTCCGATTGTTGTCCCGATTCTAGTTCTAATACTGTTTTTATGTGAATAGGGACCTAATTGAAGAAAATCAGTATTTTTGGACACCTCACGGGCATAGAAACTCTAGCGAAAGGGCACGCGTCAACCAGGTAAGTCACCACCCGGTGTTAGGAAGAAATACTTGTAGGATTCGCTTGGACTGCATGCATGCTAGTTATTCGCCTTAGGTGGTAGCCTCTTATGAATAATTGTTATGAGTTGATGATGTGTAATACTATGAGAAGTTTTGGGTGAATTATCTGAGCGTGCGATCCTGCTTTAAATTTCTGCTATATGTTTGCATGTGTTAATTCATGTTGGAATTGCGTATTCCGCGTTCTGGGTGCTTGATGGATGACTTCGCCCCATTGAACGTGAACTTCGCGTTCTGGGTGCTTGATGGAGGCCATCACCCCGTTGAGCCTGCATGCCTAATTTACATGAATTATATAGCATGATGTTAGACGACTATTGTATGCACACTCTGTTATTTTCTATGGCCCATTACTATGATAGGCCTAGAGATTTGATGTTAGGATCGACAAGTCACTCTAGCTAAACTTAACCTTCCCCTAGGAACTTAGCGGATTACCACGGCAACAAGGTACCTCAGGAGTGTTCATAGATTGCTAGTGTGAGAATGGTATCTATAGCTTCGTGGGAGGACCAAGGGTTCCTGACCAGTTCTTACTACTCTTAGCCATTTCGCATGAGAAATGTGTCCCCACGTCGTACAACCCATTAGCTGAATGGGAACGGGTTGGGTTGCGCCCCCCATAGGGGGACTATATGGGCTTAGGAGGTACCTAGCACACCCCTAGGCTAGATACCACGTAGTCCCAGATAGCCATGAAGAGATAGCGCCTCATAGAGAAATACCGATCATATCAGCTTAGCATAAGGAACCTTTAGGTATCTAATGAAAGGACGATGAACTGGTGAAGCCCAAGGGGCAAGCTCCAAGGGACTAAGATTAGAACCAGATGTCCTAGAACCGAATTAGGAAACCGTGAGAATCTGTTAAGTTAGGATGCGAAGAGAGCCTACAAGTAGGTAGCTTACTAAGTATAATTTTTATACTCATCCTTGCTATGTTTTTCTTTTTCAGGAGTGTAAGGCGTCGGTCAAGGGCAGGCGTGATGGAGACGAGGATTGTCACAAAGGAATGGGTTGTCCCGGGGCATTAGTCCAGTCTTTATTTTGTATTTGCATTCTTTCGTAATTTGTTTCCAAACTGTTAATTGTTTGTTTGTATGTTTGTCGTTCGAAAACTTTATTGAAATTAAATGATTTTCTCTATTGCATATTTAAATTATTTTGTGCATTCATGTGTCGTTGATAGTCACGGTCCATAGTAAAATATTGGGTCGTGACAAATTTGGTATCAGGGTAGTCAGGTTATAGGTCATGTAGACATTTAGGATAGAGAGTCGTATCCTCTGTGACCACGCTCGTCAAACACATGCCGCTCATGACCAGATGTTCTCATGTGATGGAAACATTGAGACAAAAGTCAAGCTAGTATTTATAGAGTATACCATGACCTTCTATGGCGTTATAATCGCACATTATCTAGAATATGTTCTACGAATGAATTGTAACCATAGTCCTTTTCTTTCTGTTGTGGTAGATAATGGCACCCAAGAGACGCGAACCGTATGTTGCGCCCGGACCTAGAAGGGGAAGAAGAGAGGAAGTTCAAGACACCTCGGTTCCATCACCTGAAGTAGAACAACCTAAATTTCAGGAGGAGGTTGGGGATATGCCCCCAAACTAGCGAGGGGACCGTACCACAACCATCAAGAACAAAAAGACGCCGAAGAAAGTCCAAGGCCCGAAGGCTGCTCGATACACCCCCTACTGCTCCCTTCTTCGAAGAGGTCCCATTGGTTTCAACCACTAGTACAAAAGTCCCACTAAACTAGTCATTAGTCATGCCCACAGCAGAGATGTTTCAGACGTTCATGATGACCTCGATGGAGAATCAGGCTTTAACGAACCAAATGATACAGACCATGATGGCTAATCAGTCAACAGGACAAGGGGCCAAAGATTCAGGGACTATGACTGTGGAGTCCCGCTACCTAAGAGATTTCCAGAGGCATAAACCGTCTTCCTTTGACGGAGGCAAGGTGGATCCCATTGCCGTAGAGAATTGGCTAGAGGCCATAGAAACGACCTTCCATTTTATGAACTGCCCGCTAAAGTATCAAGTCCATTATGAGACGTATATGTTGAAAGGAGAGGCGCACTTCTGGTGGAATGGTGCTTAGAAGACCATTATACCACAAGGAGAGTTTATTACCTAGTGCCAGTTTAAAAATGCTTATCTCTGCAAATATTACTCAATCACTGATAGAGTGAAAATGTAGGCATCATTCCTCAAACTGAAACAGGGAGACAAATCAGTGGAGGAATATGACTTAGAGTTCAATAGGTTGGCAAGGTTTTCTACAGCCGATGTTAGTTCTAATGATTGAAGGCCGAACGATTTATTGCTAGCCTGAGGGAGGACCTGAAGGGGAATGTGACAACCCAATCATCATTCGATTATGCAAAAGCCCTTCAGGTGGCAACCCTCCTCGACGCGCCCCACACCAACAATCTACAATTGGGAACAGCACAGTCACCCCACACTACAACCTAGGGAAAGGGGACAGACCGTAGCCACCCCTGAACAAGTAAAATATTGGGTCGTGACGTTATTTTGTGCATTTAAATCATTTTAATTTTCTCTATTACTTATTTAAATTATTTTGTGCATTCATGTGTCGTTGATAGTTACGGTCCGTAGTAAAATATTGGGTCGCGACAATGCGTGAAACGTGTGTAGAGAAATACTATAGATTCAACCCTACCTAGAAAAGAAGGTAGAATCACATAAATTAAGTCTCTCAGACATGACACGTGTTGTATGTGGCTGCATTTTTTTTTTTACCTCTTGTGGAGTTAAGTCTATGGAAAAATTTTAAGATACAATGCTTTTAAATTATTTTCTACACAAACTGCCATGACATGCATACAGCGGACTTATTTTTTAAAAAAAAGTAGTGTCGTTATAAAAAATAATAATAATAATAAAATACCAATAATTATTGGAAAGATTATGTTCAATGCAACCTTCTTTACTCATTTTGTACTACTATAATTCAGATTTTAGTTGTAAATTTTTTTAATATAAATAAAATAACTAATCATAATTAATTATTTAAAATTAACTAAAAATATTATTTATTTATATAAATTTTGATATTATTTCTATATAACTTTTTTAACTTTTTATATTCTATTATCCTCAACAAAACTTTGAACTGTAATAGAATTTATTCCATTAAAATCGTTTCTAATATAAACTCACATGGTTACAGCAAAGCATGGGTGGAATCAACCGCACGAGATTCGGCTCCACAATTTTCAAACTGGAAGTGCCTGAGAAAAAGTGTCAAAGCGGCGACATGAACAGAGAGACTACCCAAATCGATTCGATCGTAGTACTCGACTTTGGAGCAGAAAGCTTTCAAAAGGATTACCCTTTTGCTCTTCATCCAAAAATTCCCTTTTTTCCGACGAAATTTGGGGATTCATTTTACTTCGTTAGATTATAATGAAATTTTGCGCTTTGATTTTCGTGGCGATCGCCTTGGTTTTCATTCAATCTCGAGTATCAGCAGCTTCTTCATCCGGATCGCAGTCTTCCGACGAAGCTTATGTCACGCTTTTGTATGGCGATGAATTTCTTTTGGGGGTTCGAGTTCTTGGGAAATCGATTCGCGACACTGGGTCCAACAAGGACATGGTGGCGTTGGTTTCTGATGGGGTTTCTGAGTATGCTAAGAGGCTATTAGAGGTCAGGTTTTTAGTTTGTTCTTTGTTTCCAAGAAATCTGAGCTATAAGTGCAACTCATTTGATGGATACTTTCTCTTTATTTTCTGTCTTTCTTCTGAAATTTTCGACTTGTAAGTTAAATTTGCTAGCTACTTCGAATTCCATTCTGTATGTTGATTTAGTCTGTAAGTGTGTGGATATTTGTGAAATTATGGGTAATTAGTTATTTTTCAAATGGAGATAAGGGAGTTTTCTCGAGCCTTTTCCCCTAATGGCTGAGAATTTAGTCTAAATTGGTGATTGGAGTTTCTGCAGTTACAAATAGTTTGATAGTAGATCGTGAATCCCTACTTAGAATATTATAATTTTACGTGTTTTCTAAAAAACTAATGTTGTGGAGTCAAAACAGTATTTCTATGTCCTTGAAGGTTACAAGGTTGATAGGGATAACGTCCCTCTGAGATGGTATTGCTTTTCTTTTCTTTTCGAGTAGTGAAAAGTCATTTATCAACCTGAATAATTTCCTAGCTTTCTCTGAGGCGATTTTTGGGTTGAAGATTAACAGGGTAAGTGTCAATTCTTTGGGGTTGAACTGTGATCTTGTTAAGCTATGTAGGCGGGCAGCTATGGTTGGGTGCAAGGTTATTGGATCGTTCCTTTCTTCTTACTTAGGTCTTCACTTGTGTAACAATCCCGAGTGTCTATGGTTATAAGATCCTGTTATGAGTAAGATTCGAAAGACAGTTGTCCTGAAAACAAAAGTTTTTTCTTGAAAGGAGGAAGATTTACTCTCATCCTGTCAGCCTTGAGTGAGTTTCCTCCCTACTTTGTATCCCTTTTTAGAATCACTGCATCAGGAGTTTCTTTTGGAGAGAGTTGAGGATGGAAAAGGGGCACACTCGGTTAACGAAGAGGTGGTTACTGGTTACAAAGCCAGTGGACTTGGGGGGATTAGAGATTGCTAATGTGTGAGCCTGTCACAAGGCTCTTTTAGTGGCTTCATCTTGAGGCCAATGCCTTATGGCATAGGGTCTTTGCGGCCAAATTCAAGCGGTGGGTCGTCCCCTTTTGAATGGATCTCGAGTGGAATCAAAAGCATATCTAGAAACCCTTGGAAAGGCATCATTGAGGAGTTTCACTCTCTCTTTCTCTCTCTCTCTGTTTTTTTTTTTTTTTTC
>NW_019268568.1:96161-104105 GCF_002738365.1 Cucurbita moschata
TTTTTTTTTTTTTTTTCACTCGATTGGGGATGGGATGAACACTTTTTCTTCTGGTAGGATAAATGATTGGGGAATAGACCCGTTTGCCTTTTGTTTCTTTGTTTATTCCAATTATCATTGCAAGCGAACCACTCAGTAGCGGCTATTTGGTCTTCACACATGTCTCAATCTTTAGGGATGCCATATGCTTTGTCCAATGAGGAAACATTGGGCATTCTCAATCTTCTTTCTTTGCTTGGGGAGTTTCATTACAATCTGGGCAGAAGAGATGTTTGTACTTGGAACCCCAGTTCATCTAAAGGGTTATCGTGGTTCAATCTATGTCTCATCATGGAAGGTGAAAAATCACAAGAAGAGGTCAAGTTTTTTGTTTGGCAGGTCCTCCACGAAAGACTCAACTCCTTGGACAGGGTGTTAAGGAGGGTACCAAACTTGATGGGGTTGTAGTGTTGCATCCTTTGTAGGAGGGTAGTAGAGGACCTTTCACATATTTTATTTTTTTTCTTATGCAGTTTGGAATCAATCTAGGCTTCGTTATTTTTTTTTTGCACAAAGGGAAGTTTTTTGTGGCAAGCAATGGTGTATGCCATTATATGGGGACTTTTGGGTGAGAGGAACCATGGAAGTTTTAGAGGGTTTGTGAGATCTCCGAATGTGGTTTGGTCCTTTTTTAGATTTCGGCCTGTGGGCGAAACAAAACCCTTTCGATAGTGTTATTTCTCTTGATTGGAGACCCTTTTTGTAATTTTCCTCTTTTTTATTGGCTCCCTTGTATTCTTTCATCTTTTATCAATAAAAGTTCGGTTATTCGCCAAAAAGAGGGGAAAATTAAAGTATGCTTGCATGTATGTTCGTATTCTGCATTACAACGATTACTTTTCTGTAACAAAATGCTCAGCTGCTGAAAATAATTTTGCAGGCGGATGGATGGATAGTGGAGAAGATTACTTTATTAGCAAATCCTAATCAAGTTCGTCCATCAAGATTTTGGGGTGTCTATACAAAGCTGAAAATATTTAACATGACTGATTATAGGAAAGGTGAACTTTTTAATCTTAATGTGCAGATCGTACAAAATTTAGCGTTCTTGTCAATCATTGAAAACCTCGGTAAAGGATGCCAAAGTGTGGTGATATTTGGGTGGATAACTCATTTTACTTTTTGTGTGTATGCTACCTTTCAAAAGCAGTGTATTGCTGCTCTTTGTTTAATCTCTATTACACCGTTGTGCAGCGGTAGTGTTTAGCTGCTCTTTGTTTAATTTCTATTACTCTACTGTGCAGTGGTATATCTAGACGCAGATACAATCGTGTTGAAAAATATAGAAGATCTTTTTAAATGTAGCAAATTTTGTGCCAACTTGAAGCATTCTGAAAGGCTGAATTCTGGTGTTATGGTTGTGGAACCGTCTGAAACTATTTTCAATGACATGATGAGCAAAGTTAATACTTTGCCCTCTTACACCGGAGGTAATTGATCCTGTTCCTAAATCTTATTTGTACTTTATGCTTCCTTTTATGAGTGATTATTAAACTTGCTAGTTCTATTGGAGAAACTTGAAGATTTTAAATAAAATTTTTAAATTTATGGTTGGATAACTGGATGATGTTTATGTCTCAAACTTTGATGAACACCCTGGTTTTAATTTAATAGGGGATCAAGGCTTTTTGAACTCATATTATTCTAATTTTCCCAACGCACACGTTTTTGAGCCAAACTTACCACCAGAAGTGCGACATTCCAGACCAGCCCCTGAAATGGAGCGACTCTCTACTCTTTATAATGCGGATGTTGGTCTTTACATGCTTGCTAACAAGGTATGTCTACAGACATTTTCAATGGTTTTTTTCCTCAATTTAATGAATATTTACGAATTCTCGTGCCTCTCAAACGGTGCTTCATTATTTACTTTCAGTATTTTTCTTTGAATGGTATTTAAGAGTTTTAGGTTTAGATCCATATCACTCTGTTAATAAAATTGATCTGTGATGGATCAATGAAATGCTATTTGATCTATAATAAAATTGTAGTTGGAAACGTTTATTATCGATGATACCTGCAGCTGTAAAAGAGTTGACATTTCACTGCCTACTAAAAAGTTTATATGTTACTCCCCTCACTCCCAAGTCCCGGTGATATTAGCATTGAAAAAATAAACATCTGGAGGTTTACCACAGAAAAATCAATAGAATGGGTAATCAAATGGAGACTTTAAATGGGGCTTCCTCTTCAAATGGAAACTCTTGCTTCATGGGAAAATAAGACAAGTAATCAATTCAAGTATTAACCATGAGAAGTGGGGTTTAGATGACAATTTATTTGGAGACTCATTCAGTCGCTCTGGCTGTAAATCACCTTTTCATTCCATGTAAACAGGCTTGTATCTTTTGGGATTATATTTATAAGCATTTGGTTCGCCGACTGTCTTCTTTATAATATTCGGAACTTCCATTTGTATTCAATCACCCATTCAAGAGAGGAAGGAAGATCCTAGAGCTAAAATTTGTTTGGGATTTTTTTGTTGTCTATCTGGCCTGAGCACAACTCTTGGATTTTCACTGATAAGAAACAAGATCCCCAAATTTTTTTTTCACTTCAGTCACTTTCTTGTCCCTATCGCGGTGCCAATTAATAAGCGCTCCCGTTCATAATTATAGCTCATAACCAATTGAAAAAGTTTCCTGTAATCCAGTGGATAGGATCTCATCATTTTGTAATTTCCTTTTACTATATAAAAAAAAAAAAAATTGTACTTGGTTTTGAGGATTAAGTCTGCTAATATTTGACGTGTGAATGCTTATTGTTAATCCAGTTTTTTTTTTCTTTCTATATGTTTTTTGTTGGAGCTTTGTATGCATTTTCACCTATTAGGTTAGATCTGGAAATTCCCTCGTTATATTTTTGCATGACATATAGTTCCCTCGCTACATTTTTAATCCAATCTGTGAAAAGAAATGAACTCTTATAATGACTTCATATTTATGCTTCTGTTTGGAAGTAAAACTCTCTGGATTGCGTAAGAGCTGTCATTTTAAAAAACAAAAACTTCACCTTCAATTTTTATGTCAATTCCTGCAATCTTCTTATTTGAGCATTATGCATATCTTTGCAGTGGATGGTAGATGAGAGCGAACTTCGGGTTATCCACTATACACTAGGCCCCCTCAAACCTTGGGACTGGTGGACATCTTGGCTTTTAAAACCTGTAGATATCTGGCAGGTATTTCACTCAAATTCTATTTATAGTTTCTTCTATTCCTTTGCTGCCTGTGTACACGTACGGTTTATCATGTGCCATAACGTTGCGCATTTGCCATCATACACTTCAAAATCAGTGCATTAGTCCAGCAGCTCGAGTTTGACTACCGAAATGGTCATTCTTATTATGCATTTTTGTCTTATTTAGGAGTGTAAAATGTTGTGCCACTTGTAACCTTTTCTTTTGTTTGAGCTGATTGTAGAATGTCAGAGAAAAGCTAGAAGACTCCCTTCCTGGAACTGGTGGGGGTAGAAATCCTAATGATGATCTTATTGTCAAAATTCTTGTTCTTCTTCCCCTTGTTGCATTAATCTTCTATTTTTACCAATCTTGTCTTCAGGTAAGCAACAGGGTAAATTATTTTCAAATAGTTATTACGAGGTTAGGAACAGCGATTTGATCTAACCGGCCTCTTGTTTTTCTCAGACACGGTGGCACTCTAATGCATCGTGGAGAAACTTGTTATGCGATCAAGTCAGGCATCTTTACTACAAAATAAAGTCTGTTGGGACAATTAATTATACTGGTCTTTCTACCCTAAATACTGTTAATTTGAACCATCAGGTACATTTCCTCCTTAGCTCTCGATTTAAGTATTAGTTACGTGTTACAATCATACTATTCATTAAGGTGAAGAGTAGCATACGACTTTTTGTTTCGTCTTCTTGAAGTTTATATCTTGATTTGTTTATAAGTTCCTGTGATGATGTGCAGTCCAAGATACCTGTTTATTTGGGTGGAATGTCAATCTTCGTCTGTTTTATTGCTGCTGTAATTGCCCTTGCACTTGCATTTGCGATCGTACCAAGGCAAGTGATGCCATGGACTGGCTTACTGTTGATGTATGAGTGGATCTTCACAATTTTCATTCTACTATTTGGAGGCTATCTCCATTTTATTTACAAATGGGGTAAATCAATGGCAACACAAGCAGGATCCTTCTCTGATTCTGAGTCTTTTGATTATTCTGCTAAAGGTTCGCTTTAATGCTTTGCAGCTCCCCCAACTTCTAATGTGTAGTATCAGCAACCAAACCAAATATTGTTGATGCATAATTTCTAAGTTTTGTTGATTTCTCTTCTATATTAGATCATCAGTGGCAGGCATCAAGCTGTGACGTTGCCACATGGTTTTATGGTCTAGGAATGGCTTTCTTGGCTGTTGTTGCTCCAACTTTGCCTTGTATTCTGGGATTTACTGCTCTGTTTTTGAGGTAATTTACTTGTGTTCTTTATTGTCACAAACAGTAACAATGTTGGAAACCATCTGTTCTTGCTTGAAAATTGAACTCATAAAGTTTTCCTGTTGTATCATAGCTTTGCATTTTCTCGTAATGTGGAAGAAACTTGAATAAGATCAGTAAAAGACACGAGTCTTCGTAAAGATTATAATATGAAGTTTCTGTTTAATACATTTATAACGTTAAGACTGTATCATCGTTGTTGTTATGGTGATTTGCCTTTCTTTTGCTGCTTCTCCAGTAGAGATATAAGGTGATGGTAGTCAAGAACCTGTCTGTGGGTGGGTCTCTTGTTGAAACCGCCCAAGCCTACCGTCAGTAAATATTGTCCTCTTTCCTTTTCCTTCCGGGTTTCCCTCAAGATTTTTAAAATGCGTCTCCTCTCCACACCCTTATAAAAAAAACGTTTCGTTCTCCACCCTTTCGGGGCCCAACGCCCATGCTGGCACACTGCCTCATGTCCACCCCTTCGAGGCTCAGCTTTCTCACTGGTACATCGCTCGATGTCTAGTTATAAGGGTGTGGAAACCTCTCTCTTGAGGGGAAGCGCGAAAGGGAAAGTGCAAAGAAGATAATATCTGCTAGCGGTGGGCTTGGGTTGTTAGTATTATTTATCGTGCCTATCATCTTGGAAACAATCGAACCTTATATGTTGGGTTTTTGTGTTTGACAGGTTAGGTTTGATGGTGGTAGGGGGGCTGGTTTTGGTATCTTTTATGACATATGCTGCTGAACACCTTGCAATTAGATCATTCTTGAGAGGCCTTGAAAACAGAGATGGTGCAAGAGGCGGCAGCAGGAGTAGTATATGTTGATGATTTGGTAAAGTTGAACAGTGCTGTAAAATAACCCATTTTCTTGTACTAATAACTTTGAGCTCTCATTCATTCATTGTACAATACTGAAAACTACATTTTGATTTCTTGTTTCTTTTTGTAGTTTCAAGTAAATTATCTAATTTAATTCCATAACTTGGGTCTATAATTATGAGTCATGCACTCGATCCTTGGTTCGCACATTCTCTATGCACTCGATCCTTGGTTCGCACATTCTCTTGTTTATGGGGCATTTGTCCATTTTGGAATAAGAGGGTTTGTTTGGAAGGTTCTGAAACCCGGGAATCAAATAGTTGTGTTGTGAGTGCACGAGTGTAAGTTTGGCATGTTGGGAATCAAAAAGTAGATGTGTTCTTAGGTTGTTCGGGTTGTAAATTTTTTAAACTCAAACAATCCTTGTTAAATAATAAATTCAATCAACTCACAATTTAAAGGAAAAATAACTCCAATTTTAACGTTTCAATAACTTTATAAATTTGATGACTAACCTAAACTTAAATGACTCTTTATCTTTAATGTAGAATGACGATAACTCAAACAAGGAGAGAGTTCTTGATTGCCTCGTTACATGGGTACGACATGGAGCGATCGACAAATAAAATATATTTTTTTAAAAAAAAGTCTACTAAATTGTTGTGTATAAATATTTGAACAAGAAGATGAGTTCTTTCTTTTATCGCTTAACTTAGTAGCCGTGCTAGGGGAAAGTCTCATGCACGGTTTTAAATGAGAGAAAAAAAAGTGAAGAATCTTTTATTAGACTTTGAATCTCCTATTCCAGTCGTTGGTTTTCTTTTCGTTACTTCGAGAGTAGCTGCTACAGCTTCAGACACTTGAATTTTCAATATTTTTTTTTATTTCTCATTAAACGAATGATTTTTTTTTTTCATTACGTATTTGTCCATCGGTCAAATTGGCTATGTAATTACTAGAATAGTTGTTGGAGACTCAAACATTGGATATACAAGCATGATAACTTATAAGTCGTTCCAAACCTTATCTTCCTATCTCATCTAACAAACATGTCTTACTATTTAGTATCTCGAGGAAATTCAAACTCAAAATTTAAGAGGGTGATTAAAATATTTGTATGTTTCAAAATCATAACCAAATAAATGAGGAAAATAATAACAGAATGCATCTTTTTAATTAAACAATGATTAAAGGATGATGTTTTTAAGCTAAATTCAAAAATCACTTAGGAAAAGAAAAAAAAGGAAAAAAAAAATCAATTACGACTTTGACTAATTGCGCCTTGTCATAGTCTTGTCTATCGGTATGTGTTAAACTCCAATTCACTATGTATATATATATACATTTAGAAGTGTTCATGAATTGAGTTAGAGAAATCTTTTGGACGAATTCAAATTTCGAGTATGTTCTGTTGGTGACTCGAACAACTCGAATAGAGTTTGCAAAACAATCTAACTCTTTATTTTCAGGTTGGGTTTGGTTGTAGTAACCATATTTTCGTATTGGTGGGATTGACTCAACCAAGAAAATGTCAACTACTCAAATTTTTTGATTTTCCAAAAATTCAACTCAACTCAACTCAGCAGGATTCCCCAGGCAATAAACATCCTTATTTAGGCACTAAAAAAGTTCGGGATAAAATATTAAATATTAATTAAAAATTTTAAAATTAAATATATTTATTTTTTATATTAATTTAAACATTAAACCATTAAATTGATGTTATTATGAATTAATTAATTAAACATTTTTATTCATTAATTATAGGTCACTTGGTTAAATTGAAAAATTATCTCTTATGCAATATAGAACAAGTTGTATAAGTGAATGTAATCATATAAGCAAATCGATAATTATTCATAATTACAATCGAGTTAAAAGTCTAAGTACTATTGACCTTCTAATATACAATTTATTTATAACTTAATCATAAATTAAATCTTTTCGTCCAAAGATGATAAGCTCCATAATTCCAGTCACGAAATCAATTTTGTTAATTTTCAAATTAATTATCTTTAAATTTTACTTTAGTGGTTTATTTTGTTTGTTTTTTTTTTTTCATATTAAATTTGTATTAAGTGTAACTTATTTTAGCTTAGATTTATATTTTAAAATTCAAATAATTTTTTATCCCTTAATTTTGAACCCTTTTTTTTTTGTTGATTTTTATTTCCTAAATCTTTAAAATTCAAATAAATTCGTTGTTTATATTTATTTTTATTTATTTATTTATTTATTTTGAAAAAAAAGGGACAATTTTTAATTTGACTATAAAAGAATAGAGAACTCTCAACCTGAATACGTTCTTCTTCCCTCCCACGCTCACATGTTCTTCCACCTTCTCTCCGGTTTCTTCTCGCTTTAAGCAGCACAGTGTGGCCGCCATCGTCGCCGCCGTCTTTCTTCCGCTCGTGCGGCCTTAGCCTCCCTCTTAACGGTTTGCACTGATTTTCTACTCTCTTGTTGTACTGATATTCTCATTTGCATTACGTCATTTTTCTCACTTGAGAAACTCAAATTAAGACTTGTCTAATGAATGAAAGGATGACTCGTTTTTTTGTTTGTTTGTTTTGTTTTGTTTTGTTTTGTTTTTTTTTTTTTTTTTTTTTTTTTTTTTTTTTTTTTTTTTTTTTTTT
>NW_019268568.1:105229-134205 GCF_002738365.1 Cucurbita moschata
TTTTTTTTTTTTTTTTTTTTTTTTTTTTTTTTTTTTTTTTTTTTTTTTTTTTTTTTTTTTTTTTTTTTAATTTTGTTTGTAATAGCAACGAAAGAGAAATCAGCCGCGCGGCAAACTGGGAAAGTTTTTTGATCGATAAACGAACGTCCTCGGCCATATTTATTGGTGTAGATTGTAGTTTGTTGTGATGAGTTTTAAATTAAAATTATGGTGGGCGAGCGCGAGACCGAGCATGAGTCTTCTTTGTTTACATTTATGCTAGGCTTTTAGGGGCTGTTCTCTCTCAGAGGCCAGGCGGGAGAAGAAAGAGTGTAAGAAAAAGTCTGAACTTCATGTCCCTGATTTATCATCGTTTGTTTGTTGTTGTTTCAGCCAGCAATGGATGTCGATTCTGATAACTTTCATAAACCATCGGAAGATGCGGAGTGCAAGCCAATGGTGTCTGAAGATTCAAATGTATATTAAGTAACTTTAATTTCCTTAATTATATGTATTTTTTATTGTTTTTCTTTTAGATACATGGAAATTTTAGCTGTTTGGTGCATAAGAAAGTGATGAAATTATTCCAAGTTTCTTGTCTCGTCCGTTTAGGATTTTATTCCGTTAGTTATGAGATTTTAAATAAACGTTGGTGTTTATTTTCTTTGTTGTACGTGTATGTTTGGGTCCCATTTTGACCATGTTCCAATCATATGTTGAAAGCTTGTCTTGATTTGTAGTCTTTTTTTTATATTAAGAAGAAGGGTAAAGCAAAAGAGGAAATTGCTGATTCAATTAAGAACTTAAATATTGAGGAATTATAATCTTTTTTTGTCATGTTTATTCAAGAGACATGCATATCCCTTCTGTTTCGTGTATTAAAAGGTTGGATGAAATTATTTTCTAACTTTCTCATTCGGTTCACGTTTCAACTGCCTTGTTCTGTAAGTTGGAGGAAACCATTTTCTAAATTTATTGTTTGGTGCATTAATCATTTAGTTATGAGATTTTAGAAAATGTGTGGGTTTTACTTTATGTGTGGAAGTGTATGGGCCACATTTCAACTGTCTTGGTCAATAAGTTATTAAGAATTTAAGAGCTAATCTTGATTTTTATTTTTTTTCGTATGTTGATATTAAGGATAATGGTAAAGCAAAAGAAGAGCTTGCTGATTCTATTAAGAACTTAAATATTGAAGAATCATCTAGCCATGCTGGGTCTTCAGCCACGAACTTCAGTCGCAAACCAGTTATTATCATTGTCATAGGAATGGCAGGTAATTTTCAATGGAAGTTCTTGTTGCTGTTGAAGTTCAGACGCATGCTAAATCTTTTAACTTATATTATGGTGTTTAAGACCTATGGTCTATATTGATGTTTGTCACTTTCAAAAAGTAAAATAAAAAATTCCCCCTATTTCAAAAGGGATTGACTTGCACTTCTGCAAGGTACTTTTTCAAGTGTGCCTACCACGTACTGATGTTCCTTTGGTTTCCAGAAGCCCATACAGTGTGCCTGACCATTTAGGGACTGTTCTAGAATGTTTTCTAGGACCAAATTAAGGAGGTTCTACCAGGTGAGGTGGGGTTTTGTCACCCTGCCCTAGGAGCTCAGAAGATCGAGCATAGGAAATTTGAGAGAGGAAATATTTCCTCCTATCTGAATGGATGTGGAGGTTCCATCAGGAATAGGAGGCTCTTTAGTATAAGATCATGTTAAATAAATACAGTGAGCCGCTGGGAAACTTCTTAGGCTATGGAAGACCCTGGTGTTGGATATTATATTTAGTTTTGTATCTTGGTTTCCATGTTCCTAAGTTTTTCATTATCATCAGTACTGTTTTGAGGCTGGAAAGAAAGATGGAAAGAATAGAAGAAAGATAAGAGAGTTTTAGTGAGTTAAGAAGCAGAGATTTTAGAAAAGAAATTATAGAGAGTTGAAAGAGAAAATAAGGTGGTTTAAATTCAGATATACAAGTTTGTTTAGAAAATAACTTATAGAGAGTTGAAAGAGAAAATAAGAGGGAAAAGATCTAGCATGTTTGTTTATATTCAGATATACAAGTTTTTCTTTGAGGTGGATTGTCTTTGATTCTTCAAAGTTTTGTTTGTTTCTTTTTGTTCTTCTATCATTTTTAATTGTAAAGAGATTGAGTAGGGTGCTTGTTAGATAAGTTTTGTGCAACTGTAGCGGATGGATGGATTTTGGGGTTAAATTTGGGTTTATGTTTCGTATGTCTCAAATCAAGTTCATTTGGTTTTCTCGAATGAAACACTGTCAATTTTGGGTTTAATATTACATAGCCGTAATGAAATGGCTTTTTTCAGGGAGTGGGAAGACAACTTTTCTTCATCGTCTGGTTTGCCACACACATGCATCAAATATCAGGGGTTATGTAATGAATCTTGATCCTGCTGTAATGACACTGCCTTTTGGTGCAAATATCGATATAAGAGATACCGTGCGATACAAGGAAGTGATGAAACAATTCAATCTCGGGCCTAATGGAGGAATTCTGACGTCACTTAACTTGTTTGCCACCAAATTTGATGAGGTGAAATTTCGCATGTATCTCTTTCTTAAATGGTTATAGTGAGTTTGGAATGATAATTTTTTTCATCATTTGTTTTTTGATCTGTAAAAGAAGATTTTATGCTTTGCTAAGTTCATGAACTGTTCTTACAAGAAACAAGAAAGTTCAGGACTAATGCTTGTGTACCTTGAGTAGCCAATCTTTCTCATATCATGTGCGTCGAGTTCATATTAATGGCATATTTCCAATGTTATTTTATTATTTAGTATTTCTTCTATATTTATACTATACATCACACACCCTACTGTATTAACATATTAAAAGTTTCTTGTTGAACTACGTGATCTCAGGTAATTTCAGTGATCGAAAAGCGAGCAGATCAGCTTGATTATGTCCTTGTTGATACTCCTGGTCAGATTGAGATATTCACGTGGTCTGCATCTGGGGCCATCATTACTGAGGCTTTTGCTTCAACCTTTCCCACTGTAATTGCTTATGTTGTCGATACACCTCGTTCATCTAATCCAGTCACATTCATGAGCAACATGCTTTATGCCTGTTCTATCCTCTACAAGACGAGGCTACCAGTTGTGCTGGTTTTCAATAAAACCGACGTGTCAAAACACGAGTTTGCTTTGGAGGTATTTATCATGGTAACTTTGACCTTTCTTCAGTGTTTTTTAAAGAGTAGAGCTGAATCACCCAAGCGTTGACCCTTATTGGTATAAACATACCCTTCAAGGTCTGAGTTTTAGCCATGGAAATCATAGTAATTTAAAACTCTTATTGTCTATTAGGCTGTTTTAGAGTGGTGGGTAAAGTCTCCCAATGCTTATTAGTGGTGTGGTGAGTCATTTATAATCCTAATATCAATTGAAAATTTAGACCTTTGCCACCCGAGGAACGCTTCATTTTCGATAAAGATCTTCTCTCGAACCTTTGTGTATACTTATACATCTATGTAATTGTGCTGTACATTTCCCTTTTTAGATTATCAATATACTACAAAGCTCTTGAAATTTAAAAATGTTAAACAAGGAATTGTGCATGCAGTGGATGGAAGATTTTGAAGCGTTTCAAGCTGCAGTCAGTTCCGATAGTTCATACACCTCCACATTAAGTCAGAGTCTTTCACTTGTGCTGGATGAGTTCTATAAGAACTTGAAATCTGTTGGTGTGTCTGCAGTTTCTGGCTCCGGAATGGATTCTTTCTTTAAAGCAATTGAATCCAGTGCTGAGGAGTACATGGAAAACTATAAGTATGAATCTTTTCATCTATAAATCTATTAGTTAGAGACGACGATTATGCAGGTTGGAACGTTGCAACGATTTTGACACTCCTGCTACTTTTGGCTTTTTTTTTCTCAGGGCAGAGCTCGACAAGAGAATCGCCGAGAAGCAGCGATTGGAGGAAGAGCGCAGACGGGAAAACATGGAGAAGTTGAGGAGAGATATGGAGAGTTCGAAGGGACAAACTGTGGTTTTGAGCACTGGTTTGAAGGACGACAAGAGTAAAACTAAGATGGTTGATGATGAAGACGAAGAGATTGACGAAGAAAATGAAGACGATTATGATTACAATAGATCTACCGAAGAGGACGATCCTATTGATGAGGATGAAGATGAAGAGGTTGTCAGATTCTCCTTTTAGTAGTGAAACAGACATGATTGGAGACAGGAGAAGTTGAAATGAAAGTGTATACATTTTACGAAGAAACCGAGTCACCACACTCCGAACGCGAGGATTTGCCATTGTTTTTCTGCTTGGGGGCTGTTGTGATATTCCATTTTGATGTTGATCCTTGTAGGTAGAGGAGCTTTGGTTTGAAAGCTGGGTAGCCCATGTGTGTAATGTTGTTTGTACATTTGGATGATTTATGAGTCCCTATTTGTGATGTGCTCCCTCTTGTCAATTGAAGCTAGTTTTAGTTTTAAGAGTTTCAAATTCTATTTTAAATATTTGTTTGGCCTACAACTGGCGGTAGTATGGGTAATCAATAATGTGCCCATTCGTAATTTTAATCTGGGATGTCACCTTTTGGGGTATGCTGAGGGACTAGTTGAATCTAAAAATCTTCATAAGCATTTTGGATATGTAAATCCATGGTCCACTAATGCTAAAACTCATCAATCAAGTTGAAAACATTTAAGGAATGATAAACAATTACTCTAAGAGAAGATTATTTTTTCTTTGTGATAAGCGCTAACAATGCTAGATTTTTGCAAAGCTAGAGGTCCTTTTAGAATCCTTGCAAAAACGTTCACAGAGAAAGCTAACTTAACGGATTGATTCCAACTAAGAGAATCTATAAATCCTTGCAAAAACGTTCACAAAGAAACAAAGAAAGCTAACTTAACGGATTGGTTCCAACTAAGAGAATCTATAATAGTCACTCTTAGATACCAAGACAATTCAGTCCAAAATTAGCTTGATCAAATGATCAAATTTAGAATCTATGATAGTCACTCTATACAAGACAATTCACTCCAAAATTAGTTTGATCAAAACCAATTCAATGAATCGGTTTAAACATCAAACCTAAAGATACTTTCTCCTCACGGTTATTACATTATTTGTAGTTTGATTCCTTATTACATTATTTGGATAGATCAAGTTATTGGCTAAAAGAAGGTACCATCTCACAATTTGAGTAGCTCGTCCACAACAATGAGGAGCCACATGAAAGTAGTAGTTCAGCAAGCACGAGGATCATTCCCTCTCATATCATGACTCGGAATTCCATTAAAATCATTTATTATTACAATTGAGTTGAGACGAATTTGAATTTAAAAAGTGAAAAAGAATTAGGTAAGATTATTTATATTATTTAGTAATTGATTAAAACCTGAGTTGAAGAATAAATATATAAATAAAAATGGATAGAATTATAGGTAAAATGGGTAAAATGCCCACACATACACCTCTACACGAACACTCTTCTAAATATATTTTATATTATTAATTAAATTTATTATTATCCTTCCACATTGTACATTGGCCCACCGAGTTTATAAGCCATGATCGATCAACAAAAATAACAATATTTTGAAGCACGAACATGGCTCTTCTCATATCCAATATGAATAAGTAAATAAATATAAAAATTAAAAAAAAAATAGAAAATAATAAAGAAAGAAAAAAAGAAAAAAGAAAGGGAATAGTCGGAGAAAAGAGGAAAAACCCTAAAGAAAACTCTCCCTCTCCACATGGTTCCGCAGTGACCAACTAAAAGCATCCATGGCGGTCCTCTGCTTCCTCACTGTGGTTTCAGCTTCTTCAGAACATCTCTCTCTCTCCATCTCTTTTTCCTCTCTCTCCTCTCTCTGCCATTTTTCTTCTTTGTTTAGACATACGATTCGTCGAATGTGATCTCCGATGGCGTCAACGACCCTCTCCCATTCCCATTTTTCTTCTTCTGGTTAGGGCCACCGCAGGTGATCGAGAATTCGCACCCGTACGCTGTCCCGAAGCATGAGAACAATCCCGATCCCTTCTTCCGCCGCTGCTTCTTCGCCGATTTCTTCCGGTAATTTCTTGAATGCAATTTCTTCAAATCGCTGTCGTACGTTGGATGTAGCTCTGTTCTCCATCTCTCGATTTTTGTTTTTAGCCCTTCGATGCTGTCTTTCTCCGTCCAATCCTCCAGAATCGAACTCCCTACGTCGTCTGGCGCTGGATATAGCCCCTTCGCTATCGCCGCTGCCACAACTGACGGCGACGGTCCGACGTCAGAGCAGAGTGAGCCATTCGCGTTTACGATCTTCTTCGTCGTTCCGACCTCCGATCTGCTCCGAACTGACTCACGGCCGCCGACTACCGAGCTCGCGTTGCACACCGATCCCGCAGGTTTTGCAACGAACGCGTCAGGATCGTATCGGTCGCTCTGCGATCGCTTCATGACGATCGTGTATCCGTTCTTCATGAGACTCTGTTTCTGTGCTTTGATCTCTGTCAAGTCCCAATCGTAATCGACCGCCGATGAACTAAGATCGCTCTCCAACGGCATACTCCGCTTCGCACTGTCCAACAGCGTCACGCCAACATTCACAGTACCCTTGGGACGGCCGGACGGGCGGCGAACCTGTTCATAAATCAATCATTTATAATTTTTACCAAATTACATTACATTTTAGAGATGATTCTGATAGAACCACCTGTTAATAAATCAAGCATTTAGAATTTCCACCAAATTACATTAGATTTTAGAGATGATTTCGATCGAACCTGAAGCGTGAGGAATCTCATATTAGAACTAGGCGAGGATTGAGGTATAAGATTTCTGACGAGCTCTGTAACAGTTCCAACAAGAATATCGCGAAGCAAAGCAGAGGAGTAGATCTCGATGGTAACGGTGGCGTTGAGATCTTCAAGCAAATCGTCATTAACTTTAAACACGAATTTCTCATTCCATGTCGGATTTGTGAGACCAACTTGATCGACTCGCGTCGTGAGCTTTCGATCTGGATCAATCCAGGCAACGGCGAAGGTCCGCATGGTTTTGGAGACGGAAGAGAGGTCTTTGGCAGACAGTAAGCTTAGCTCAAGAATTCTGAAAGGTCGACGCGCCATGATGGCGATGGCGGTGGCTCGCAAGAGGAAGAGTAGGGAGGAGGGCAGGGGCGTGAGAGGAGGAGGGGGAGGGGGAGGAGAAGGAGGTGGAGGTGGAGGTGGAGGTGGTGGAGGAGGTGGTAGTAGTGGTTGTGGTGGTGGTGGAGGAGGTGGTAGTAGTGGTTGTGGTGGTGGGCCCAACCTACTAGAGAGAAAGATGGGAAGGAGAGGGTTTTAATGAAGGAGAGGAGAGAGTCTTGGGGGTGTGAGATGAGATTTCAGCGATGCTTGTATGGCTGTAGTAAAACTGAAATGTAACAGAATTTTTTTCTGTTTTTTCTGTTTTTTTTTTTTTTTTAACAAACGCTATTTTCTTGGCTTTGGGTTTTACGCATTCCCCTTTTTGCCCCTCTAAAACACTCATATATTCAAGAAAAAAAAAAAAACCCAAAAATTTAATTCAACCCGTTGGGTTGGGTTAGATTTTTTTTTTTATTATTTTTTTATTTAGGTTGGATTACAATTTGTAAAATTGAGAATTTATATTTTTTGTCGGGTCAACCGACCAACTCAACCAATTCGAAAATAGAGTTACATTAATTATATTTAATGCTCGTAACGATGTTAGTGATGTACTCTAAGTTGTTAAATTTGGTATTTGAATTGAATAAGATTTTAATTATTAATATAGCACTTTAGATAAGTATTATTTTTTTTAATAATTTTAAAAAAACAAGCCAACAACTCAAGTTAATTGGGTTAGGTGGAGCCAGTGTGTTATTTGAGTCACCAATCTAACCAATTGAAAATTTAGGATTGGCTTAAACAAATTTAGGGTTGGTTCAAAAGATTTTTCTAGTCCACGGTAAACTCCTATGCATCTATGAAAAAAAAAACTGGTTTGGTTATATTGTTATACAATTAGATAAGAAATGGGTTTGATTTAATTTTGTTTTATTTAAGATATTAAATTTCTTAGGATGATATTTTCTAATTTTTATGCCTTTGATATTAGAGTGAATCCAAAAAATATATAAAGAAATAACAAAACGTCATAGAAAAATATTATTTATTAGTTTGATTTTGGATAAATTAATTAAAAAATAGGTTTAAATTTTATATTTTGTCTCAAAAATATTCTCGAACTTTTAAACTTTTAATAATACTCTTAAAACTTTAAAAAAAATTAAAAAAAAGTTTGAGAAATCATTAATACTTTTTTCATAAATATTTTGAAGTTTGACAAGTGTTTCAAAAATACCTTTCAATTTTAAAAAATCGAATTAATGCTCTTCACTCAAACTTTTTTTTAAATACTCTTATAAAATTTTAAAAATAATATTAACATCTATTTTTATTAAAAAAGTTTAAAATTTTTTTATTGTCAATGTATAGATGAAAACAATCACGTGAGAATTCATAGATTCTCTTTAAACATTTTAATATTATTTTTTAAAGTTGAAACGCGGTACAACAATGAAGATATTTTTTAAATTTTTAAAAAAGTTTAAAGATGTTTTTGAAAATTTTTAAATAGTTTTTTTATAAATTTAAAGTATTAATGAATTTTTAAAAATTTAAAAGAAAAATTTGAAATATTTTTAAATGTTTAAGGATATTTTTGTAACTTTAATAACATTTTCCATAAAAAGAAACTGGTATATTTTAAATTTTGATATTTTTTTAGATTTTCAAAAATATAAGAATATTTTAGAGATGCTAAACATATTTTTAGCAACCAATAATTTTATTATTTTCTTTTTCATAAATATCATATTAATTGTTCAACCATTCTATTAATAACAACATATAAAACCTTTTAATTTAATATTCAAAAGGTTTCATATTTTAACGTGAAAATGTTGTTTTTTTGTTAGGTTCCATTTAAGTAACGACATATCAACCAACATGTGCTTCGGACATGTAAGCATTTATCAACCAACTTTTGACCTTACTAAAAACATGACCAACCAACATGGTCTCAAAAACTAGAACTCTTTTTAACTAAACTATGACTAGTAACTAAAATGAGGGATAACTGGCCAATGCCCGTAGTTGTACAATTAACCTATATCATTGACAGAAAAATGCCACAATTTCATTTAGAATTACCTTGTCGTTCAAACAAACAAGAAATATCACAAATCAACTTTTCTTACTAAAATGAATCAACTAGTCTATAACTAAAACGATGTACCAATTGATTGAACTGTGATCAAGCTTCTTTTGTGTTCAATGTAGCATGCGATCATGTGTGTTCCTTTCGACCGTTGTTTTGTGCACAATTCATCTCCAACATTTGCAACGACAACTCCCTTTGATAACCTAACTTGAGAATGGCATAGGGCACGACAACGACAAAAAAAAGTGTATACATTTAAAGCCTAAACCCATGCCAATTGAAAATAGAAGGAAAAAAAATTTTAGCCACTCAAACATATCAACTTTGTTGGAAGATTTTATTGTTTTTTTTTTTCATTTTGTAATGGTCAAATGGTCAAAATTAACTTCGTCTTCGAGATTAAAAAGGATCAATCCTAGCCACAAACATATTTTGTTGGGAGATTATAAATACTCACAATATGTTAGGTAAAAATCAGATTGGTGAATGAATGAAATTGAGATCTTGAATTGAGACATTTTCCTTAGAAATTCAAGCTTCAATTTTACCATTTCTAAGTTTCAAGCAATTCTTGTGGTAAAATTGCATCCGAGCCATTCAATCAAGTCTTGATCAAGTTCGATTGTGAGGGTAACTTAATTTAGAACAAGGTTCCAAATCTTGCTTCTAAATCTTCAATCATAAAAGTAATCTAATTCAAGCCTTATCTTTTGGTTGATCTAAATTTCGTATAAGGAGGTGTTAATTACTTTAATTCAAGGGTTCTTGCTTCAACAAAAGCTTGGATCGTTGTGCTGAGGATTAGGGTTGTCTTATCAATTTGGTATTAGTATGTTATGAGCTACTCTAGAATTGATTTTATCTTTCATTTCTGCTATTGTTTATCTTTTTTTTAAATTTGTCTAATTATTTTCTGTCTGTCATTTCCGCCCTTATTCATCAACTTTTCACTTTCTTCCCATTTTCTTTCTAACAATCAGGTTTAGATCTTGAAAAAAAAAATCTTATCATATTTGTTCTTACGATTGTGATTATAAACGATCCTTATCATTTATTTTAGATCATTTGCATGTTTATTTGAAGATCAAATAAACTTCGATTCACATTTTTTCTTAATCCATCTAAATCTAGAATCGTTGTGTTTGATTTTTTTTTCTCATAATCTACGCTTGAAGAGAACTTCTAAATTTCCCAAATTTTGTAAAAAGGCGAGTTAGATCGTTTTTAAAATCTTCACATCCTTTCACTAGTGTTCTTGAGTGTAAAATCAGTGAGTTAAGTGTGTGAGGTCCTAAACATATTTCACTGCTGTTTAAATCATGAACCAAGATGGAGGAAATGGAAGGAAGATCAATGGAGCTAGATGGAGAGAAGCACAGGTCGGAACAATTACTCGTTTGTATCAAGTTATTAGTACATTGACAGACCGGATGGAGCGAATTGAAATAGCCTTAGGTAATCTTCAAGGGAGGGAAGTACTCTTGAATGAAGGAGTTGAAAATGAAGAAGATGACAATGTCACCCTTTTAGCGGCACATAGTCCTAGGGGAGGGAGAGATGTCGGTCGAGGGAGAGGAAGAGTCAGAAGAAGGGGTAGAGAAATTTTAGCGCCAAAAAGAATTGAGAGGGAGTACCAGTATGAGAGAGGAGAAGAAAGAGGTGTCGGGGGAGTAAAGCTAAAAATTTCAACTTTGTATGAGAGATCTGATCCAAAGGAGTATTTGAAATATGAGAGCAAAATTGAGCATGTTTTCGATTGCAACAATTTCAGTGAACGAAAGAAAGTTGAAGCTTGTTGTGGCTGAATTTTGTGATTATGCCATTATATGGTGGACATCTTTGAAATCAGAGTGGAGGAGAAATTATGAAGAACCAATTGAAACGTGGGAGGAAATGAAGATATTAATGAGAAAAAAGTACATTCCTAAGCATTATTCTCGAGTACTCAAGCAAAAACTCTATACTTTGCAACAGGGATCCAAAAGTGTTGAAGAATATTACAAAGAAATGGAAGCACTTATGAATAGAGCATGTATTGATGAAGACGAGGAAGATACAATGGCTAGATTCCTTGGTGGGTTAAACTGACAACTTGCTATCAAGTGGGTAGGCAAGCATACTTTGATATGCAAGAATTGTTACACCTTGCTGTCAAAATCGAAGGGCAACTAGCTTGGGAGAAGGAGAACTCCAAGAGGTATGGCATTTCAAAGTCTACTGCTTTCAACACTTGGAAAAAGAATGCAAATATTGAAAAGATAGATTTCAAAGTTGGAGGCAAGTATGATCTTGACAAAAAAAACAAAGTTGAGACCTCCAAGGGTAAAGAGAAAGCAGAGAAATATAAGGAGGTTCGAGAAAGAAATAGAGCCATCAAATGTTGGAAATGTCAAGGAATTGGTCATCTTAGTCGTGATTGTCCTAGCAAGAGAGTCATGATCATCAAGAATGGACAAGTTGTCACAGATAGTGAGGAAAGTGACGAGGATGAGCTAGTTGAAGAAGAAATCCAGGAGAATGAGGAACTGGAAGATGGGAGTCATTTGGTACTTGTTACCAGAAGACTTCTTAAAACTCAAGTTACAGAGAATGATGTTGATGATCAAAGAGACAACCTATTTCATACAAGGTGTTTAGTCAAGGGGACTCCTTGTAGTCTTGTAATTGATAGTGGAAGCTGCATCAATGTCGTAAGTACCATGCTGATCAAAAGGTTGCAAATTTCACCCAACATTATCCTAAACCTTACAAGGTTCAATGGCTCAATGACAGTGGAACAATGAAGGTCGTTTTTCAAGCTTTAATATCTTTTACTTTGGGAAAATATAAAGATGAAGTTCTTTGTGATGTTTTACCAATACATGCTGAAGACATATTTTTTGGCCGACCATGGCAATTTGACAGGAGGGTTATGTATGATGGCTATTTGAATAGGTATTCTTTTGTAAAAGAGGGTAGAAAAACCACTCTTGTACCTTTGAGTTCTGCAAATGTATTTGCGGATCAATTAAAGTTTGAAGAAGAAAAGAAAAAGTTTGAGGAAAAAGAGTTAAAAGAAAAACAAAAGTCGAGTGAAAAAATAGAGAAAAAATCAAAGAGAAAAACATAGTGAAAAAAAAAAAGAATGAAATTAAAAATAAAAAAAAAGAATGAAATTAAAAAAAAAAAAAAAAGGAAAGAAGGTGAGTTGTTTGGCTAGAGTTGGAGAGGTTAGAAAGGCAATGTTCTCACAAAAAACCATCTTTGTACTTGTGTACAAGGAAGGATGTTTGGTCTCTAACGATAACAATTTGTCTTTACTTAGTATGTTTCAATCTCTTTTACAAGAATTTGATCACGTATTCCAAGATGAAGTCCCTGAATGACTACCACCCATTAGAGGTATTGAACATAAAATAGACTTAATTCAAAGGCAAGTAGAGGAGCTCATGGAGAAGGGCTACATACGAGAGAGTTTGAGTCCAAAATATTGCACAAGGAGGTGAAGGAGAGAATTGAAAAACAAAATTTGGATACATTTTCGCAAGGAGCGATTCCCATCTCAATGAAAGACGAAGTTACATCCAAGAGAGATGACCCTTATCAAGTCCTTTTACCAAGAGGGGATGACCCTTATCAAGTCCTTGAAAGAATTAATTGCTGACTTGTCCTTTTGATGTAGGTGATGATTTTTTTTTATTCGAGAACGAATCCTTTTGAAGAGGGGATGATTTTTCTGATTCGAGGATGAATCCTTTTGAAGAGGGGGATGATGTTTCTGATTCGAAGACGAATCCCTTTGAAGAGGGGGATGATTTTTCTGATTCGAGGACGGGTCCTTTTGAAGAGGGGGATGATTTCTGATTCGAGGATGAATCCTTTTGAATAGGGGGATGATTTTTTTGATTCGAGGACGAATTCTTTTGAAGAGGGGGATGATTTTTCTGATTCGAGGACGGATTCTTTTGAAGAGGGGGAAGATGATAAGAGAGAGGAGATGACCCCTTATAAAGTCCTTGAAAGAATTAATTGCTGACTTGTTCTTTTGATGTAGGTGATAATTTTTCTGATTCGAGGACAATTCCTTTTGAAGAGGGGGAAGATGGTAAGAATCATGGTGAATTGAATATTTGGGCGGTTGAAGTTGGAAAACTGACTTGTCTTTTGATGTAGGTGATAATTTTTCTGATTCGAGTCCTCTTGAAGAGGGGGAAGATGATAAGAATCATTAATTGCTGACTTGTCCTTTTGAGTAGGTGATAATTTTTCTGATTCGAGGACGAATCCTTTTGAAGAGGGGAAAGATGATAAGAATTACGGTGAATTGAATATTTGTGCGGTTGAAGTTGGAAAACTGACTTGTCCTTTTGATGTAGGTGATAATTTTTCTGATTCGAGGACGAATCCTTTTGAAGAGGGGGAAGATGATAAGAATTACGATGAAGGACGAATTCTTTTGAAGAGGAGGAAGATGATAAGAATCACGGTGAATTGAATATTTGCGCGATTGAAGTTGAAAAATTGACTTGTCCTTTTGATGTAGGTGATAATTTTTCTGATTCAAGGACGAATCCTTTTGAAGAGGGGGAAGATGATAAGAATCACGATGAATTGAATATTTGCACCGTTGAAGTTGCAAAACATTAAAAAAATTAAAAAAAATTTATATAGGTGATAATTTTTCTGATTTGAGGACGAATCCTTTTGAAGAGGGGGAAGATGATAAGAATAACAGAATTGAATATTTGCGCGGAAATTAGAAAACTTTAAAATGTCAACAATAGGGTTTGAACCCTACACGAGTGAAGCCCAATAGATTTCAAGTTTGTCTCTTTAGCTACTCAAACATATCAACATTTGTTGAAAAATTTTATTGTCTTTTTCGTTTTCATTTTGTAATGGTCAAATGGTCAAAATTGACTTCATCTTGTGTGGTGATTAAAGGGGGATCAGGATTGAATCCCAGCCACAAATGTCTTTTTTCGGGAGACTATAAATACCCACAATATGTTATGTAAAAGTCGTATTGGTGAATGAATGAAATTGAGATCTTGAATTGAGACGTTTTCCTTAGAAATCTGAGCATCAATTTTGGCATTTTTACGTTTCAAGCAATTCTTGTGGTAGAATTGCATCTGAGCCATTCAATCAAGCCTTGATCAAGTTCGATTGTGGAGTGACTCAATTTAGAACAATGTTCCAAATCTTGCTTCTAAATCTTCGATCGTAAGAGGTAATCTAATTCTAGCCTTATCTCTTGGTTGATTCAAATTTCGTATAAGGAGGTGTTAATTACTTTGTTTCAAGGGTTATTGCTTCAACGAAAAGCTTGGATCGTTGGGTTGAGGATTAGGGTTGCCTTATCAATGATAGTCGAACAACAAACAAAAAAATGATGATGACTCTTGGTAGAATCTAGTAGCTATGAACAAAGATGGATTACACAAAGGAGATGAGTCGAGACATGGACGATCACCATGGATAAGTCATTTTCCTGAAGCTAGACACATGATCCCAACTAGAATTCAAATAAACGTCAACCGTTAGCCTGAAGCAAAGCCGTTAATGAATCCAACTGTTCCTCGAGCTACGTGCTCTAATCTTATGTGAGGAGGAGCTGAGTGTCACAATCGCACTTTGATGGCAGCGGACTTGCGATTGTGCGGCACTCACTTTCCAGTAACAAGTGAGTTAAGCCTCTTCGTTCTTGCATCGCTTACACCCAAGTGACGTATACTCGAGCCTTTGGCGCCGGTTCAAGAAGAAAGTTTTAGAAAACGGGTGTAGAGAGATTTCGAAAGAGAGTTTTGAAAACAAGATTTGAGAAATTGAAATTGGTGTTATATGGGAATGTAAGCAAAAGGCAACAACAACGGCTTACTGCATATAATTATCGGGTAGGGAGAAGTTGACAACTAGTCATATCCCCATAAAGTACATTTTGAGACATTTCATGTCGGCACATGATTTTTCCGAAACGTCATACTTCCTAAAATTACAAAAGTAAAACACTACAACATGGAAAGACATAAAGGGTTTGGCTTGATGGGCATGCGGCCATGGGCAACATGCCTTGGACGAGCATGACCGTGACATCCTCCCTCACCTAATTGGCTAACATCTCTGTCAACCGACTATTTTCAAACCTAGCGATGTGGGTAGCGGTGGAGTCCAAATCTTCAGCACGTTTCCAGCTGGTTTCTTCCGTAGGGAGATTCTTCCATTTGACAAGTAATTTGCGAATCCTCCGTACAGGTCTTCCTATCTTCCTAACCCTGTCGGCTAGGATCTCCTCTATTTCTTTGGTGTCTCTTTGTTTCAGATCGATGTTCGGTCTTGTGATTACATTTCGTTGATCGTCGTCTGGATCGGGGTGATAGGGCTTCAAGTTGCTCACATAAATCACTAGGTGGATTTTCATCCATGTGGGTAGCGCAACTGTGTAAGAAGTAGCCCCGATCTTTTTTAGGACTTCAACCGAGACTTCATATTTTCAAACTAGTCTCTAGTCCTTTCGACTGTGGAATCTAATCTGTTTCGGCCTCAACTTGATGAGGACTTGGTCTCCTGCTCGAAATTGGAGGGGGCGACGCTTCTTGTCCGCCCAGTTCTTCATATGCTTGGAAGCTTTCTCCAAATACGCCTGGGCTATATCTGTTGTTTGCTTCCATTCTCTGGTGAAGTTTTCAGCTTGATGGTTCTTTCCTACATAAGAATGATCAATAATATGGGGCAAGGCCGGTTGTCGTCCACTTACAATTTCGAAGGGGCTCTTTCCCGTAAACGAACTTTTTTGACAATTGAATCAGAATTAGCGACATATAACAGTTGTATCCAGTTCTTCTAATGAGCGTTGACGAAGTGACGTAAGTATTCTTTAAGCAAGCAGTTGAACCATTCTGTCTGTCCATCGGTTTGGGGATGGTAGCTCGAGGAGATGTTTAAAGTCGTTCCCAAGAAAGCGAATAACTCAGTCCAGAATGTGCCAATGAATCTACCATCCCTATCGCTGATGATGCTCGACGGAATGCCCCATAACTTCACAATGTGTTTGAAAAATAATTGGGTTGTTAGTTCTGCCGAGCATAATTTGGGGGTGGAAACGAACATCGCATACTTCGAGAATCGCTCTATGATAACCAAGATGGTCTCATACTCCCCAACTTTTGGGAGGTGTGTTATGAAGTCGAGAGACACACTTTCCCAAGCCCCTGTTGGCACAGGTAGAGGTTCCAAGGGTCTTGAGACTTTGGCTTTCTCGACTTTGTCCTGTTGACTGATGAGGCACGTCTTGGTGTACTGCATTATGTCGTCTCGCATATTTGGCAAGAAATACTTCTTTTTTATTAAGGTATAAGTTCGTTGCCACCCAGGGTGTCCGACCCATAAAGTATCATGGCTTTCTGGAATGAGTTTCTTCCTTAGTTCTCTTGTTCTTGGGACGTATAATTTGTTTACCTTTGTCATTAGAAGGTCTCCTCGACCCAAAACTGTCGTGTCTTTCCCAAAACTATCGTGTCTTTCCAGCTTTGGCTAGTTTAACGACGGCTTTGGCCGACGAGTCTCTATGTAAATGTTCTTTGATGATGTCGCGCATCGATCCATCAATCTTACTTGAGTGAATATGGGCTAACATGCATAGGGCCGCATGTTCGCCCTTCCGACTCAGCGCGTCGGCTGCTTGGTTACTCTTTCCTATCTTGTGTTCAAATTTGAAGTCAAATTTAGCCAACGACTCTTGCCACCGAGCTTGTTTTGCCGTCAACTTCAGTTGATAGAAGAAGTGGCAAATGACGCTGTTATCTGTCTTCACCACAAATTGTGATCCCAAGAGGTATTGTCTCCAGACTCGTAAACAATGGACCACAGCTAGCATTTCTTTTTCAGAGACAGTGTAACTTCTTTCTACATCATTAAGCTTTCGACTTTCATAAGCGATGGGGTGACCTTCTTGGACAAGGACATCGCCTAGGGCAAAGTCGGAAGCATCTGTCTCTATTTCAAATGGTTTAGAAACATCCACCAATCCGAGGACAGGACCCCTCGTTGTGGTTGCCTTCAGATCTTCGAAGGTCATTTCATATTCATTTGACCACGACCAAGGGTGGTCTTTCTTCAGAAGTTCTGTTAATGGGGCGGCTCGTCGTGAAAACCTTTCGACGAATTGCCTATAATTGTTCGCCAATCCCAGGAAGGATCATACATCGGATACTGAAGTAGGAATTTTCCACTCTTGGGTAGCTTTTATCTTGACGCTATCCATACCGATTTGTCCACAGCTGATGACATGTCCAAGGAAGTTTATGCATGTTTGTGCGAAGACACATTTTTCTTTCTTGACATACAACTGATTCTGCCGCAGCTTGTTGAACACTAGCTTCAGGTGCATCTTGTGTTCCTCAAGGGTTGTGTTGTATATAACTATGTCGTCGAGATATACTACGACGAACTGATCCAGGTATTCGTAGAAAACCTGGTTCATTAACGTGCAAATCGTAGCTGGAGCGTTTCTCAGGCCAAAGGAAATTACCAGGAACTCAAAAGCTCCGTATCTTGTTACACATGTCGTCTTGGGCTCGTCCCCTTCGGCGATGCGTACTTTGTAATACCCTAATCATAAGTCCAGCTTCGAGAAGTATTTGGCCCCATGAAGCTGGTCAAACAAGTTTAATATTATCGACAGTGTGTATTAGTTCTGTACAGTCACCTTGTTTAAGGCTCTATAATCTATGCACAGACGCAACGTCTCATCCTTCTTTTTCTGAAACAATACGGGGGCTCCGTAAGGTGCCTTTGCGGAGCGGATGAATCCTGCCGCCAACAACTCATCTAGTTGTTTCCTCAATTCGGCTAGCTTAGGGGGAGCCATCCGATATGCGTTCTTCGCTAGGGGTTTAACCCCGGGGAGGAGTTCAATATCGTGATCGATGCCTCGACGAAGTGGTAATGTTTGTGGTAAGCTTTCTGGCATTATGTCGGCATAACTGTCTAGTATATCCTTGATTTCGCTCGGAATAGTTTCCTCAGTGGTCACTTCTTCCGTCAGGGTATAGCCATAAATGTTGGTTCCTCTCGTGCGAGTCCTCTTTTCAATTGTATGGCAGAGATCATTTTAAGATTACCTAGTTGTATGATGCTTGCGGGTATTACGGTGGGGTTGTGGTCGATAATCACCAAGCATTTCGCCAGTGGCATTACGATAACTTTGTGTTCTAGGAGGAAGTCCATCTCAAGTACCACGTCGAAGTCATCCATACGAACCACAACAAGGTCCATTTCTCCTGACCAGGCCCCTAATTTCAAGGGGACTCTTTTGGAGACTTCCACGATAGGCAAGGCATCGGAGTTGACAACTTTCATTTTCCAGGGTTCTTTTCTATGGTGAGTCCCAATCTTTGGGCTTCTTGGTCGGCGATGAAGTTGTGGGTCACACCTGAGTCTATCAAGGTGCTCTTGCTCGATCGTGAGTTTATTGTTGCGTCTATAAACTTAGCCCTTTCTCTATTATCTCCTTTGGCGACCTTCCGTTGGAGGGCTGACAAGAATTTAAGCGCACCCATTCAGGGGTTGTCTTGATCTTCCCTCTTGTCTTGTGTAGTCTCGATTCTTGTCTCGTTGCTCTCTTGAATGAACACTTGGAGTGCACTGAGAGAAGCCCAATGAGAACAATAGGACAGCTCTTTTGAAGGTAAGGTCTGCGAGAAGGTAAGGTCTGCGAGATGTCCCCGCTTGGTTATTCTGAGGAGGTCTATCTACCCATCCATTTGATCTGTCGTTACTTACATTTGACCTATTGGGGGCCTTCATTTCGATGACTCGGCGGCTTATATGTTTTGCCCTTAGTGTTTGGGGTTTGTGTTATTTTTCTTGGAAAACTCGCTTCTCTTCCGAAGTCTAGGAGTCTTTCTGCGTTGGCGATTGCGGTGGCTAGATCTTGAATCTTTTTCTCGTATATTTTTGCTTTGGCACACAGTTGCAACTCATTTATGAAGAGGAATACATTATCTTTCTCTAACGTGCCCCTGATATCTAGCATCAGGATTGAGAACTACTTGACATATTCCCTTATGCTTCCAGTTTGTTTTAGTGCTAGTAGTTTTTCCCTTTCTATGTATTCTACGTTTTCAGAGAAGAATTTGTAACGCCCCTAATTTTCTAAACCTAATTACTGACATCACTTATGCATACATAATTCATTACGTGGAAGCTTATCATAAATAACCTTGGAGAAACATAACAAAGTCTTTGATAAAGATTCATAAATCCAAAACAAACCTATCTTCGAAAATAAAACCTTCAGTAACTCAATTCAAAATAAATCTAAATAAAACAATAGTCAATGAACTTAAAATAGTGAAATAAACGTAAATTCCTAAAAAATATCCCCTCTCCAACTTTCATGGTATCCTCAGCTCCGCCGTCAACCGTACATTGGCGCCTTGCCTTTACCTGCAAAATGTAGGTAACACGTGGCTTGAGTATTTTATGAAATACTCAGTAAGTCACCCCACTGTTGGGGTTATAAATGCAAACACGTGCAACATATGAGCGGGACCTAACTTTTCATAAATTTTACATAGCCTTGGACACTTTTCTATTCCAGGTAGGGTTGGATGTGTGGTACTCCTTCACACACGGCCCATGTACGCGTACATGGACCCACCAACCGAGCTCGTATAAATACCCCTTGGGCCTCTCTTGTCGGGCACAACGTGTTACACATCGCCGGACACCACAAAACAGAAAAGGGCTTGCATGATATCATGGCGAACATAAATATCATAATTCATTCTTTTGCATCATAAAGAGGAATTATCCCGATGCAAGTGACATACATAAATGCATGAGGTTCCTTAACATATATAACATGGCATTACATAAACATTGCTAACATCGCATACACGTTTCTTACATTACATGACATCTCACATGACTTACATTACATGACATATTACATAACATGAAAATACATTCTAGTTGCATAAGCATCTCATGACATGACTCGATAATACTATGTGTATCCATGACATTGATCAACATTTTTCATGACATATAATACTAGCAAATCAACCCTCTTTTCATAGCATAAACAATCAACAGTCAACATCATCCATAACTTTTCATAGCGTAAACAGTCAACAGTCAACATAATCCATAACTTTCCATAGTGTAAATAGTCACATAATCCATACATCATATAGTCATAACACATAAAATATGGTGCATGCAGGGGCCACAGGGCACGCACCATCATACAACACGTAGTAAGCTAACTCCACACAGTAAGGTCACTTACCTCGATGGTCTGGGCCGAAGTCACTCACAACAAGCTAATTCCGACAGTTAAATAGGTCCTATAATAACCACATAAAAACTTAGGAACCTTCCATAACATACTCTAGCTAAATCTCATGCTATTTATTAAAATAAATTTCCAACACAATCTGTCTTTGACGGTTAGGAACCATACTGACCTCATATGGAGAAACTAAGGGCAGAAACAGCTTCAAAAGGGCCGAAAACCTTGGAATCGATATATTATAGTGATACCGAGCCGATAAGCCGAGCTGCTGAGCCGACCAACTAAGCCACCAAGCCGAGCCGCGGGATTTGATGGAGCCGAGCCGTTGTACACGTCAAGCCGAGTCGAGAGCGTGCATGCGGAGCCGAGACCGAGGCTGCAGGTGCACGTCCGTGTTGGGCCGAAACACACAGGACCCGTGTTCATCTGTGGGCTAGTTTAGAGGCCGAAACCCGACCCGACTCTACGTCTTCTTCGCCTGAACCCTCACGAAAACCCTAATCTGATGTACCGATACTATCGACGACACAATCTCCTTTGTTTCCGATGACGGTCACGTGGCGTCCTCCTCCTTCGCTTCCGACGGTTTGCCTTCTTCGACGCAGCGATTTCGATGTCGACACTAACTTCCGCTCGACTCTTCCTCCAAAACAGCAACGCAATCGATTTCAAGCACTCACTGAACAAGAAAACCACCTAGCAAACCAACCCACACGTTTTTCCGGCTAACACTCTCGATTTTTTCGTACTCTCAAACACCCTCGAAAACACAAACCAATTTGGAGAACAAAAGTCGTTTTCAAGGAAGGAAAAGAGTTTAATATAGAAATATAAAAGGTTTCATAACTTTTCCATTAAGGTAATAACTTCCTTGTTGGAAATCGTGCATCTTTTCTAGCGAGAATAAATACATAGCATAATATCTTTTCATTTTGGCAGCAAAAATAAAATCTCAACATAAAATCTAAAAGAAATAAAATCTGAACCCTTACAGAATTGGTCCTTCAACTCTCTCTTGAGGTCTTCCCACGAGTCAATAGTGCATAATCCATTTTCGATATCTTGCACCTTCGAACGCTACCAAAGCTTTGCATCGTCTATGAGATGCATTGAGGCTACTATAACTTTTATGTCCTCGATACAGGTCGTTGTGGCTTTGAAGTACTATTCGACATCAAACATGAAGTTCTCCAACTCTTTGGCGTCCCGGTTCCCTTTGAAGGGTCTAGGGTCTGGAACTTCAGTTTGTTGGATCCTAAATGAGTTTGTCCTGCCGTGACGTTCTCCACGGCTTTCATGGTCACCCCAATTCGGGTGTTCATCTCGGTCATCTTTTCTTGTATGGCATCGATCATTGTTCTGAATTCGTCAGCTAGTTCATTAAACAACTTCATCATGGTATTTTGTAGCTCGTCGAACTCTTCGCCACGTCCCTCCTTGTGCGCGACAGAGCTATCAAGGCTATCAGCAGGTCTTGAGCTGCTCGTAGGAGCAACTATTTCTTCGAGCGAGTCCACTTGAAACATTATTTCTTTGATTGGCAACCCATCCAAGCGGTTGCTCATTGTGTCGATTTCTCCGACTTTTTCGTTCAATTCTGACACTTGTGCTTCCAGGAAGCGACGGTGTCAAAGACTTTCGTGAGGAATAGCATTTCCTCCTCTATTAGAGTAAGTCAGTCGGCTTATGATTTGGGTGTCAACTTTGTCGTCAACATGGTTTCGATCTTTACTATGTCACGGAGCTAATAAAGCTCTGATACTACTTGTCACAATTGCACTTTAATGGCAGCGGATTTGCGATTGTGTGCACTCACTTTCCAGCAACACGTGAGTTAAGCCTATTTGTTCTTCCGTCGCCTATGGCCAAGCGACATATGCTCGAGCCTCTGGCCCCGATTCAAGAACAAAGTTCTAGAAAACAGGGGCAGAGAGATTTCGAAAGAGATTTTTGAAAGCATGATTTGAGAATTTGAAATTGGTGTTATATGGGAATGTAAGCAAAAGGCAACAACAACGGCTTACTGCATATAACTATGGGGTAGGGAGAAGTTGACAACTAGTTATATCCCCTGTAGTACATTTTCAGGCATTTCATGTCTGGCAGGCCTAGACATGATTTTTTCGAAACGTCATACTTCCTACAAATACAAAAGTAAAACACTACAACATGGAAAGACATAAAGGATTTGGCTTGTCATGGGCATGCAGCCATGGGCAACACGCCTTGGACGAGCATGACTGTGACACTAAGCCTACTCCAAGCTTATGGTTTCCTTTCTTCTATTAAATGTTTAATATCATTTAGATGAAACCACTTTTGTCCTCACATTCCCTAAAACAGCTCAAATACTTATTCATCATCTCATCCTCTCGCTTTCATGTTGCTTCCTCTAACCCATAATTTTACCGAAACTTTCAGCCACACAACATTTTTTTACCTCTCTTGCAACAATTTGGATATGTCTTTCTACATAATTCAACCTCCCATTCAATGGTAGTCGACCATATGAGTCAGGTTTGCTATATACTTTCGCAACATGGACAGTTAGAACACATTACGGACTCTCGCTAACATGCGATTCATACAATAATTACCTCAACGGTCATATAAAACAATCTAAACATAACATATCACATCACAATGTATCATATCATAAACATGTCAATTTATCACATATCCCGTACCATAACATATTTCATTTCATTTTCATATCATATCACAACATATATATGTATATATCCGTCATTCACATGTCATATCATAATCCTATCATATCGTAAACATTTCATGGTCATATCATTTCCTAACTTATCATAGTCTTAGCGTTCTTATACATATCACATTCATATCGTTACATGAATGTACCTTAGCCATATCGTTACAGGAACGTATCCTAACGCTATCGTTCTATCAATCTATCATAATTCTATCCATTTCTATCCATAACCTAACCGTATTCTTTTATCAATTGATTGTGACTATATCGTTTTTATCTATCTCTCATATCCATACACTTCGATACGTAATTCTTAACGTTTCATGAACATATCTTACTTTTATCGTTACATTACGTTTAGTGCATCCTTCTCGTATCCTATCTCAAACATATCATTCAACACATCGTACCATAAGTGGTATCATACAATTCACATATTATAACATATACATATCATATCATAAACATATTGATCCATAACAATTCACACATATCAATATATATGATATGTGCAGAACCATGGGGCACATGTCAATATCAAATATAGACATGTTGATAGTAAGGTTATTTACCTGATTAGCTTAGCCTGGTGTCACCAATTTATTCTTATTCGATTTTGTCCTTTGTATTCAAGTCAACCTATATGAACCATGATATCAATTTCAATTTCAATTTCAATTCTCTAAATTTTAGAATGGTCGATGTGTTAGACTTTATACGAGCATTAGCGACTTTATGAGTAGAATCTTGGAAGGTTATATATATATATATATATATATAATTCTATTTTCATTAAATATCTCATTTTCTATTATTATTGATTTAGGTAAGATATTATTGTTGAAAATAATTGGACTTTATTAACGTGAGTGAGGTGCTTTCCTTTTTATTTATTTTAATTATGTTCACCCTCATCTTGTAATGTTCACCAAATCTTCCATTTTCTTCTTCCTTATCCTCTACCCATTTTCTTCTCCCTTTTTCCTCTGCTTCCCTTATTATTTATTTTAATTAGTTTATTTATTGGGTTAAACTTCATCTATGTATTTTTTAAAATTTTCTCTTCTATTTATTTTAATTTTTTCTTTTTATTGGTTCTAACTTTTCTGTCTTGTAACGTAAGAAAAGTAAATGTGAGATATGATTTACCATAATCACAACTACAAGAAAAGTAAATATGAGATATGATTTACCATAATAACAACTAATTATTTCTTGTAACCAAGAAAAAGTAAATATTACCATAATAACAACTGAAAAGTAAATATGAGATAGATTTATCATAATAACAATTCGGAAAATGTAAATATTACGGTGATGGTGATAACAATTAACTAAAAGTAAAAGGAAATTTGAGATATGATTTAGTAGAGAAAATCTAATATGATTTACCATAATAACAGACCAATCTGAGATATGATGTACATAATAACAACTAATTATTTCTGGTAAGCAAAAAGTAGATATTACCTTAATAACAATTAACTAACTATGCCTAAAAGGAAATTTGAAATATGATTTAGTAGAGAAAATCTGATATGATTACCATTGAGAAAATCATGATTTACTGATAACAAACAAGAAATCTGAGATATGATTATAACATACCAAAATCAATATTAATTTACTTATATGATAACAAACAAGAAATCTGAGATATGATTATAACATACCAAAATCAATATTAATTTACTTATATGATAACAAACAAGAAATCTGAGATATGATTATAACATACTAAAATCCATATTAACCGACCAAAAATATGATTTAGCATAAGAACAGAGAAATCTGAAAATGATTTAAAATGATTTAATATGATTTACTATAATAACAAACCAGACCAAAAATATGATGTACCATAAGAACAGACCAAAATTTAAATCGGCATTCATATAAGTGTGGAAACCATTTTAGTTTTTCTTCTGACATTTTTCTGTTTCATTGTGATATTCTACTATAAGATTGGTTGAGGAGAGATTAACTGTGATATTCTATTATAAGATTGGTTGAGGAGAGATTAAATGTGATATTCTACTGCGTTGGTTGAAGAGAGATAATTGAGGAAAAGGACGAGGGGTTAGTAGAGATAACAGGTAAATGATTGTTTTTTTTTAAGAAAAATAATTATTTATTTATTTATTTATTAGTTTATTTATTATTTTATTTAGGGTAAGTATATTAAATCATCTCTAAAAATCATTTTCACTCATGCAAATCAAAGGACAAACTCACATGTACGAGTTTATAACTCACTCGTGATTAAGATCAACTCGCATATTATCATCTGTGAAATATTAATATTCTCAATTAATAGAATTAAGATCAACTCACTCAATTAACGATATGGAATCAACTCAAGAAAGGTTTTGGAATAGAATACTTTGACGATCAAGATCAAGATTAAAAAAAAAAAAATTTATTTACGATCAAGATCAAGAGTAAAACAAAACTTTTTTGTTTTCCTAAGATAGTTTGATTAAGATTACTTGAATGACTTTAGCATGCAAATCTAAACACAAAAATTCAATGGAACAAGCTCATGGTTTTAAGGATTCATAACATGCCACTTTCATTTTAATATAAAAAATCTTTTATACTAAAACAACTCAAGTGACTATTTATAACTTTAAAAATAAAGTAAACTACGGTCATAACTCTTCTGCTGATCAATGCCATGATGACCACTAATTAATTATAACTTCAAACCTTAAAAATAATACTCTAAAGTTGAAAAATACAATGAACTCAAACATGTATGATACAATCTTGCCTGAATTCTTTAAGGCATGATTAAGACACCTTATTTCGTATCATTTTTTCATTTTTCAAGAGGAATCGTCCTCGAATCCATTGATCCTTTTGTAATGGAAACTTAGAATCATTTGCATTTCATGGTCTTAAACTTCTCGAGGTCTTCTCTTTTATCTTTAGGTCATGCATGGATGTAAAAGTGAAATAGGAGTGCCGCTTCTTGTACTGTATCCCATGGGTCTTGTTTTTCCCATGAATTCGCTATTGGCTCAGGTTGTAATCAATCGTTGAATCTTACTTTGCAAAAATCATTTTAATTTCTTGCAAGAATTCAATAGAAAAAATAGGTACACTTAGTTTAAGTGCTCCCGTCACAAAGAAATCTCACGACTTAAATTTGGTTGGGCTCCTTTTTGTGACATGTTGCAAATAATCCAAAGAGACAAGAATAGGAGAACCTAAAACTCTTGTACCAAATGTTTATGAATCCCTCCGAATTTGATCTAAAAATCGAGTTGAATAACAAGATTTTTAGATTTCAATTATAAAAAAAATCTCCCAAATCAACTCAATTAAAGTTTTGGAACGAATTATCTTAATGATCAGGATTAAAAATATAAAAAAAAAAATTGTTTTTAAGCTCATAGATCTAGAGTGCCTTTTATGCACTATAGAACAACTTGTGTCCATTGATATAATCATTACGTGCAAGTCGATCTTTCACAAGTGGTTTATAATTACAGTTTAGTCAAAAGTTCATTTTACCCCTATAATACATATTACATTTAAGTATCATTGATTATCTGTTGAACCATTTATAACATTGATTCTCTCTTAAACAATTTATTTATTGATTCTCTCACCAATTTATTTATGATTCAATCATAAACCAAATCTAATGAAATCTCTCTCTCCAATCAAAGTGAGGAGGTGGTTATTGTTTCAAAAAAGGAAAAATCCAAAATCAAGAAGGAATTTTATTTAAAAGTAAATTTGAGAATAATTTAAGTATATTTCAACAATTGGTTGAATGAAGGATTACAAAATTAATCTATTTTAGGAAGGAATCTATTACTTTATTTGATTGTACTAATCAAAAAGAAAAAAAAAATAAGTATTAATTACTTAAAATTTTACTTTTATTGATTTTTTTTTTGTCAACAATAATTTTAAATTATATGGAAAAAAATATAAAAAGAATTATAACACATAATTAATTGTGATTTACATTTTTTTTTTATTGTTGGTTAATGAATATGAGTTACTTTTTTTTTATTTAATTGTTTAGAAAATGAAATAAAAAATAAAGAATAAAGAATTAATTATTTATTTATTATTTATAGTGCTATTTTTCTATTTATGAGTATATCTTCTTTAAATCATAATAATAATAATAATAATAATAATAATAATGGATTTTACATAAATACAGCTGTTTATGGATGTTATTAGAGACGAATGAAAACCAATAGTATTTGAACACGTAGAAGGTTCATGGGAGTTCCGTGTGTGAGCTTGTAGGGGATGAAACGGTGTAACGACCTCGACCCCACATGATTCTGTGTGGAAAATCAACCGTTCAGACTTGCATTCCAGTGCCTGTAACCCTCTACGTCATTCTTCTTCACCTTCCCACTGCCCCGTCTCTCAACTAAATCAATTTCAGGAATTTTCTCTTCTCTGTCGATCAATTCCTTCGTGTCTCTACAGCCGCATTTTCGACTACTTCATTTACTGCTGAAAACTTGCTTGCTACGCCATTGAAGCTTTGGAAAGAGTGGCGACGCTTCTGGAGGTAACCTTTTTTGTTTTTTGTTTTTTTTTTTTTTAAGGCTGAGAATGTTTGTTTTGTAAGTCTAGAGACTGTATTGGTGCTCTGTGATTTCGTATTCTTTTTGGTTTGAATGCTAATGGTAATGCGGTTTTTGCTTGTTCTGGAATGTTCTTTTCGTTTAGAATCGATTTTGGTGGAGTCTAGGGAACAAGATTAACGAAGTCATTGTAGTGTTGCGATGATCATGATGAAGTAGAAGAGAATATGAAAAAATTGATCGGGAATCCGTTTTCTGTTTTGAGTTCTGCAGTTATCATCGAGATTAAGTTCGAAATTTTAATAATTGTGGATTATAAAAGCTTTTTCTTTTGAGTTCTGTTTACATTTGTTAAATATATACATCTGTTCATCTTTGCTTCCTACTATTTCTGTAAAAGCTATTTTGATGAGATTTTTTCTAGGTGGCTACAATGTTTTTGGTTCATGAATACTTTTCATTAAAATCCACATGCAAGGTCTATATAATCATTTAGATGAATGTGCCACTTGGTGTATGTTTTTCTTTTTTCGATTTCTTTCATCTTGTTGTTAATATCTATTTCATACATTATGAAACTCGCTCCTCATATATATAAAATTAGTAATATGTGGTGCAACATTATCATGTTTGCGCAAAATTTATGAACAGGGAACAACTTTTATTGGGTGTGCCAATGTCTTCGAAACAGAAAATTTCCAAGGCTTTTAATGCAACGAGATCCTTGGGAATTCCTGATGGTCAAATAAAACCAATCTTGAAGGATCTCCTAAAAATGTATGATGGAAACTGGAAACTCATCGAAGAAGACAATTACCGCACCCTTGTAGATGCTTATTTTGAGCACAATGAAAGCGAGGTTTTTATTTCTTCTTTATCTTTTTTTTAAATATGTATATTTATCAATTATTTCTACTTAGTTAACTGTTAATGTGTACTTTTCTTCATTCAACTTACTTTTGTTGGCCTGCATCTCTCACAGTTTAATTTCTTGAGCTCTTGAGATGATGCTTCACTAGTATTCCTGATATAGTGATAAAAATCTGATTGATACTTTTTTATTTGTTTTTTCCTTTTAGAGAACAGAACTTTCGTTATCTAACATAGAAATACAATGACCATCCAAAAAATGGGACCAGAGAACCACACAAAACCCATGAAAGTTCTCTTTATCTTTTTTTTTTTTTTTTTTTTTTTTTTTTTTTTTTTTTTTTTTTTTTTTTTTTTTT
>NW_019268568.1:134690-209104 GCF_002738365.1 Cucurbita moschata
TTTTTTTTTTTTTTTTTTTTTTTTTTTTTTTTTTTTTTTTTTTTTTTTTTTTTTTTTTTTTTTTTTTTTTTGTAGGGAAGAAACTTTTCGTTGAATTTCTTATTTAATTCAGTAGCGCTTTCATTATCACATTCTCTGTCGATTGATATCACAAATGGTCTCATTTTATATACATATACAGGATCTTTCTGCTGTATCCGTTTACCACTCAACCAAATTAAGTCTCTTCTCGTCAAACTATGGCCCTCTCATTAAACCATCATATCCACCAAACCTAAGTGAATCATAGAGTGCAATTTCAACTGGTATATATGAACTTGGTTAATCAATGTCTTCACAATGCTAGAGTTAGTTGCTTTGAGTCACTTATCAATGCTGAAAAGAGAAAAAAATGTCTCAAAAATATTACATAAGAATTTCCTTGAAACTGTTGTTCTGGTAAATGTTTGGCCATATCATAGGCTAAATTACAAGCTTAGTCATTAAGCTTAGTCATTGAACTTTTAAACTTGTGTCTTATAGGTTTCTGAAATTTTATTGAAGTGTCTAATAGAGTCTAAACCTTCAATAAAAAGCTTAGGAGGGACTTAGACCTATTCAACATTTTAAAATTTTTTATGTCTACATAAAATTTAAGGTTTAGAATTTTTAATGTTTCGAATCCTATCGAATAAGAGAATTAAATTTTATGTCTAATAAGTTTGTTAGTTTTAAAAAAAATTGCATATGTCATAATTTATTAGACACAAATTGAAAGTTGAGGGACGTAGTTGACAGTTTGAAGAGTTCAAGTTCTTTTAGATATTAAAGTCGATAGCTTTGGAACTTAGTAGACACTTTAATGTTTCACATCTATTTAGGCACAGTCGAAACTTTGAGAACTGATTTGTGCATTAAAATATATATGTCATTGTCAAAGGGTGCATCCCTGTCCAATTTGTTGGCCAGCAGTACTGCATATTAGATTTCCTCTAAAACTTACTAATATGAATGACAGTTTTTATTCTCTCTTTCTTATATCATTTATCCTTTCAATAAAGTTAGTGTTTTTTCTTAACGTGTTGTGAATAGGGACTAGAAGGAAACAAAGGTCGTCTTGTGGAAGACAAAAAGTCTTTGATACCACTAAAGAGATCACGTGATGGAGAACAATCGAATCGGGCTTCGTCTATCACCGGTAGCTCAGGTCGTAAATTAATTGTCAGGAAGGATAAAATTTCTGAAGTAGATCTTGGACATAAAACTACAAACTCGTCTCAAGGTTCTCAACAAGGATTAGTCATTAGGCCCAGTGAAATGTTGTCATCAGTGAAACCCGTTTCGGTAGTTTTTCCAGGTAAATTTGTTATAAAGAATTTGACTATTGAAAATGCCAATATTTTTTTTTTTAAGGAACGTCATGTAATTATCTGATTCTATCATATGGTGAATACCAAGTGTGCTGTTTCTAATGAACCCTTGGTTGTGCTCGTAGATGAATTATACACATCATGATAATAAAACTTATTGATAGGTTTGTTAAAATATCATTACTAGCCCAATAGGGTCAAGCCCAATAATTGTATGAGCTCATTGTCTATGTATTTTAGGAATAAAGATACTTAGATATTTTAGGAAAATGATTTAGGTATTTTAGTAATAAAGATGCCTAAGTATTTTAGGAAAAGAATTATGGTATTTTAGGAATAAATAGTTAGATATTTTAGGAATAAATACTATAAATATCCCTCCAACCTACCAAGGTTTTCATCCCAAGAAATCCAAAGCACAGAGTGCAGTAGTTTCTACAAAGTGTCTTGTAATCTCTTCTTGATTGGTGTTAATAAAGAGTGCGAGTGCTTCCCACAAAGAGTTGTGTTCAATAATCTGGCATCAGAGCAAGGTTAGTGTAGGTTGTCTGATCTCTTGGAATTCTTAATTTGCTCTGTGGTTGCAGCGTTGTTTGATCTTCCACATCAAAAACGATTTCTTGAGATTATTAGTGAGTAAGTTTCTTAGTGTTGTGAGTTGTTCGTGATTCTGTAGGTTTTGTGTTTAAAGGCTTGTTTGGTACTATTGAGGTCTTACCAACACAATGGTTGATTTCCAAATCTAAATTTGAGGAATTAAGAAACTCAACAGCAACAACTACAATATATGGACAACATGCATGATGTCCTATTTACAAGGACATGAACTTTGGGAGATCGTTGGTAGGGGTGAAACTACGCCGCTAGAGGAGGATTCTAACAGCGCCTTGCACAAATAGAGAATCAAAGCAGGAAAATCAATGTTTGCCTTGAAAACCACAATTGAAGAAGAGTTGTTAGAGCACATTTGAGATAACAAGACACCAAAAGAAGCATAGGACACGTTCGTGATGCTGTTATCAATACGAGGCTACAACTTCTGGAGAACGAGTTGCTATCAATTTCACAACATGACATGACGATTCCTCAATACTTTCACAAAGTCAAGTCGATCTGTCGGGAGATTACTGAACTAGACTTGAAGTTCGCCATTGGAGAAGCTCGATTGAAGAGGATCATTATCTACGGATTGTGACCAGAATATAGAAGCTTTGTTATTGCTATACAAGGATGACCCGCTCAACCATCACTTGTAGAGTTTGAAAATTTGTTAGCTAGTCAAGAAGCCATGACTAAACAAATGGGTGAAATCACATTATAGGGTGAAGAAGAAGCACTTTACACGTGAAAGTCAGAGCAACAATAAGTCGTCTACCAAACGTGGATACAAAAATGGTGACAAAGGAAGAAGCCATCAAGGAACTGCACAACCAAGGAGAGCTTAGAAGAACGACAACAATAACTCTCAGGTGAAGAGATTTGGAGGTATTTGCTACAATTGGGGAAAAATGGTCACATGCTCAGGGATTGTTTGTCCAAGAAAAAGTCTATTGAAAGTAATGTGACAACATCAAAAAAGGAGATGAAGGATGAATTGGATGGAGAGGCAATATGTGTCATAGAAGAAGACGAACTAGCGCTCATGGCAATGATAGGAGAACATATCAATTACGAGGATGACTGGATCATTGGTTCAGGATGCTCAAACCACATGGCTGACGATCAGAGTGATGCAATGGAAGTAGGGTGGCCCTCAGAGAAGGAAGTACTATAAGACTTGGACAACAGTGAAAAAACTTTACCACAGAAAATGATGGAGCAAACTGTACACATTTGCTTAAGTGTTGGTGTGCCTGAAGATCCAAGTGACATTGTGTTGGTGAGCAAGAAGTGACTCAATCAAGCGAACATAGTGAAAAACAAAGGGCACCTCAACAACTTAAACGATTAGAAAGAATCCAAAAGCCAAATTTAAAGCATGCCAATACAACTATTATAAAAGACAAAGTTAAAGGGCTAGAGACATGAAGAAACATCACAAAATACGGCTTGGCAACAAGCAGTGGAGGAAGAAACTATAGCCTTGGAGCAAAATCAAACTTGGGAACGAGTGCCAAGACCATGAGATGTCAAATCCATCTTTTGCAAGTGGATTTACGAAATAAAATATACCCCAGATGGATCAATCGTGAGATACAAAGATCAAACTGTAGCTCCAAGGTTCTCTCAACAATATGGACTAGACTATGGTGAAACATTGAGTCCAGTGGCGAAGATCACTATCGTACAGGTTCCTCCAGTACTTATGGTAATTAAAAATTGGAAATTATGATAGATGGATATGAAGAATGTTTTCTTGCATGGAGAGTTGGACTGGGAGATCTACATGAACCAACCTAATTGGTTTGAAAATGAAGTTGGAGTCATTAGTCTGTACATGCAAAGTGCGAAGAAGCCTCATTTATATTCAGCTTGACAGATTTTGCAATATGTCAAAAGTACAATCGATTATGGTCTCTTGTACAAAAGAAGTGAAGACCAAGCTAGTTGGATACTGTGATGCTGACTATGCAGGACATCATGATACCCGAAGGTCAAGCACTAGGTATGTGATCAAGCTCGGTTTGAGAACAATTTTTTGGCGTAACAAAATACAACCAGTAGTATCATTGTCAACTAGAGAAGCAGAGTACAAAGCACTAGCTGGAGCAACTCAGGAAAGTACATGGTTGAAACTCTTGATGGAAAATTGACACTAGAAAATTGACTATCCAATACCACTTCATTACGACAACCAATCTGCAATTTGCCTAGCAAAAAATTTGAGATATCGTGCTAGAACAAAGCATGTGGAGATGCATTACCATTTTATTAGAGAACGTCTTCAAAGAAGAATACGGATGACCAAGTGGTAAACTTGTTTACAAAAGGGCTGAATACTGACAAATATGAGGGCTTTCACTATCAACTCAACATGATGCAACGAATGTTGGCTAGTGCTGAGGGGGAGTGTTAAAATATCATCACTAGTCTAATAGGGTCAAGCACAATAATTGTATGAGCCCATTGTCTATGCATTGTAGGAAAATGATTTAGGTATTTTAGGAATAAATAGTTAGATATTTTAGGAATAAATTGTTTAGCATGTACTATAAATACCCCTCAAACCTACCAAGGTTTTCATCCCAAGAAATCCAAAGCACAAAGTGCAGTAGTTTTACATAGTGTCTTGTAATCTCTTCTCGATTGGTGTTATTAAAGAGTGCAAGTGTTTTCCACAACAAGTTGTGTTCAACAAGGTTTCTTGTTTCAAGCTTTGACCTAGTTGATGAAAATGGGTTGTGTGATAATAATAGAATTGTCACATGATAAAACATTCTGTAAAAATGGCACAAATTTAAAAACTCATATGTTGGTGGTATACGTAGATTAGTGACCTACTTTATATTAGAAATATCAACGATATACTTTACCTGTGATCTAAAATTGGTATATCATGTTCTTCATCGATGATACAAAGATAGTGTTGGTATACATTTGTAATATACTTTATCTATAAAAATGGTATTTGAGTGATAAACTTAATATTTGGTATATTAGCAATGTACTTTATCACATAAATGGTAAACCAGTAATCTACTTTATATTAGATATTTCAATGTTACAAAAAGGTTATAACAATATACCAGGGAAAAATTGTCATGTTTGCAAATTATTTTTTCATGTGACAAATTTACAAATATGGCGTTTAGTTTTAACCACATTATAATTCCTCTTATTAACTGTGTTACGATTTCCCTTTAATTAATTGATATAATTAGTGAGGTAGGCTTGGAGTCATCATGGCTACTTACCTGAAAATTTGGTTGGAGGGAAACCATGAAGAAATTGAAGTCAAAAGCTGACATAATCGTTGCCATGAATTTTATGGATGAAACATGGTACCGAACTTGTAGATGGAATTTTGTCTAAAACCTGTTGTGATTAAACGTTTTTTTTTTCCCCCATTAATGCCAAATGAATAGCTTTTTGACAATCTCCATTGGCTTGAGATTGGGGAGTACATCTTATCTTCAATTCATGTTCATAAACAACTCAACCAGGAATAGTGCTGCTGAGTCTTCGTCATATGTTTTGTAGACAGGATCTAGAACAAGGATATATATTCGCCGTGACACAATGATTTAAGCCAACTAGGTTATGTGATACTTCTTCATGCCATTCGGAGAAGTAAAATTTACTAAACTGACTTATCCATTGCATCATCTACAAGAGCTGAAAAACCATGATTTTCTGAGAAAATATTGAGTTATCTGTAATTGATTGTTACTTTTAACCATTTATTTTAACAGATGATCTACAGTTGAGATTTCTTTTAAAGCTGTTGTTAATTTTTGTAGTAACCTTCATTTTTGCTGAATCAGATAAGAAAGCATTAACAAATGGTAACATGGGATGCAAATCACATCAGAAGGGCTCAAGTTCTTCTCAGTGTGCGAGGTCATTGAATACTGCACTTTTTCGAGATCAATGCACCAGTAACAGTAGCAAGCGTTCAACTTCCTCTGAGCATGTGAGACCAATTTCTCGTGATCAACATAACAGAAAAAATACAAATAGTTCTTTGCATCATATGCATGACTTGACAAAGGGTGCAGAGAAAGTCAAAATATCTTGGGTTAATGAATTAGGAAATGAGTCTATCCCCAAGTTCAATTACATACCAAACAATCTAATTTTTCAGAACGCCAGTGTCAACATTTCACTGGCTCGGATTTCAGAGGATGATTGCTGTTCAAGTTGCTCAGGTGATTGCCTGTTATCATCTTATCCATGTGCTTGTGCTCGTGAAACTGGTGGGGAATTTGCTTACACACGAGAAGGCCTACTGAAAGAAGAATTTCTAAATCAATGTATGTCTATGAGATGCGAGCCTAACAAGGAGCATCTCTTTTATTGTGAAGATTGCCCAATTGAGAGGTTAAAGAATGGCTACAAGCCTGATCGATGCAAGGGTCATTTGCTCAGGAAGTTTATCAAAGAATGCTGGGGCAAATGTGGATGTGACATGCAGTGTGGAAATCGAGTTGTACAACGAGGTATTTCTTGCAAATTGCAGGTCAGATTTTCCTTATATCTTCCTATGATGTTACTGTTCTGAAACTGCTTTTATCCTCCAACTTGTATAACTTACTGAGTTGCTGGACATTATTGATTTAACTTGTTCACTGTCAACCGCATTTAATAAAGTACTTCCATAAAATGCTAAAAAATAGTACCTGTACTGAAATCCATATTGTATTAATTTTCTATGCATAGTAATATTCTTTCTTATTCAAATATGAGCAACTTAGACCTTTTTATATAGGAGAAAGACCAATAACAAAATAAGGAAAAACTATTGACTATAGTAAACCTAAACTGAAAATGAATATTAACTAATAAATTTTTACAAATATTAGACAAACCAACACTCTCCCTCAAACTGGTTTAAATACGTCTTCCATAGCTTGTCCCTTAGTTTGTCATATTGTTTCTTTGGTAGTCCTTTAGTCAATACATTAATATTTTGCTTGTCAGCCTCAATATGTTTTGTTCTATGAGGTAGAATTGGATTATAAGCTATAGATGACAACCTTGTTATAATAGATTTGTACTGGGGTTATCTGTGATAACCTCAATTCTTCTAATGTCCTTTTGATCTACAAATTCCATGTGTTAAAACTCTACATATTGCTTCAACCCTACACCTTGCACCACCTTCTTCTTTTTTTTTTTTTTTTTTTTTCCCTAATGCTATATCATGTGATTAGGTTTCCTCCAACGAAATAATAGTAACTGAAGGTAGATCTATTAAAGCATTGATACAATTAATGTCGAAGGAATGAACTTGATTTAAGGAATATTTGTGTAATTCCATTAAATGAGGGAAGTAGTTGACCTCCCAATTGTTACCTATTATCAAGGGATTTATTTAGATCAGATTTATAGCAAGCAAGATAAATTTACACTTGCAACATCGTATTAGAGTCCTATTCTGGGAGATTTGATTGATCAACATAACCTTCATAACTACCGATCTTCCACCTTAACGAATTGGAGCCTTCATAGCTATCGAACTCCACCTTGACCAAGTTTCATTTGAAGCCTTCATAGCTATCGAACTCCACCTTGACCAAGTTTCATTTGAAGCCTTCATAGCTACCATCCATCAATAAAACATCATTGTTCCAGCATTGCGTTAGCATTGAACAGTAATCTGAGCACGTTAAAGAGTATTCACAGTAGGAAGGCCAAAAATTAGCATTGGCATTCCTAGCTTTCATTCACCACAAGTGCAGCACCAAGCCCACTATCAATTTATTCACTTATTCATCCATCAGTTTGCAAGCGCACATGCGTTTGTTTGTAGTTTGAGAAACAAGGGATAAATGTCAAATGCACAAGTGTACATCACAGAGGAATAAAAGGTGCCAATTATTAAGACTAGTGGATTCAATAATGAAGAGATTGAGAGCTTGGTGGTGTTCTTCATTCACTTTTTGTATAAGCTCTTTAGAAATAAGTTAGGTTAACTCTTCAAGTAAGTCTTTCAGTGCAACTGATCACATGACCTCTCACTCAAAATTATTTAAAACATATAAACCATACCCAAGTAATTGGAAAATTACAGTGACAAATGGAACCAGTGCCACCATTGCATGAATAGGCGATATATTTATTTCTCAAATCCTTACACTAAAAAATGTCCCAAAAAACTATCTATTAGTCTCCTTTCCATACAAAAGCTTTCCTATGACAGCCACTATAATGCTATTTTCTCCTCATCATGTTGTGTTTTTCAAGACCAAAAATTGGAACGGACAATTGGACTTGCTAAGGAATTGAATGACCTATACTACTTGCAATTACCTGAGAGAACAACTAGCCCTGTAACTGTGTCATTTCTTAGTTTCTCTAATAAGGATCAATTTGGTTAAATCACTTCTGCATGGATCATCCTTCGTTTAGAGTTTTGAGAATTATGTTGCCAAATTTGTTTCAAGAATTTCAAGTCTCTGATTTTTAGTGTGATACATGTGAATTCTCCAAACGTACTCGTATATCTTTTCTCACCGGTTAAAATAAAAGTCTATCCTTTTTGTTTGATTCATAGTGATACATGGGGGCCCTCAACTCTTCCAAGTTTTTCTGGTGCTCGTTGGTTTCTTACATTAATTTATAATTGTACTCGGATCAGATGACTATTCCTTTTCAAACAAAAATCAGATGTTAGTAATATTATTACTACCTTTCACTCATTGATTTAGCCCCAATTTGGAGTCAAAATCAAAATATTTTGAAATGACAATGCAAGAGATTATTTCAATCAAATCTTATCCCCATATTTCTATTCTAAAAGTATTATCCATGATTCTTCGTGTGTTACTATACCAGTAGCACAACAAAATGAAGGGACCAAAAGGAAAAATGGACTCCTTTTAAACACTACCCGAGCATTGCTTTTTTATGAAAACATGTCAAAAACTTATTAGAGAGAGGCAATTCTTATTGAAACTCACATGATTAATCGTCTCTCATCTCGTGTCTTGAATAATCTAATCCCCATAGAAGTCCTCAACTATTTCATCCTCACTTTCGAACATCAAATCGTCTCATACCTTGCATATTTGGGTGAACCGCCTTTCTTCATGTTCACAACATCAGAGAGTAAACTTGATCTAAGAGCAATAAAATGTGCCTTTTTAGGATATTCTTCGACCACAAAGGGGTACAAATGCTACAACCCTACATCTAGAAAGTCTTACACTTCAATTGATGTGATATTCACCGAGCATAAACTGTTCTTTTCTTAGGCCTCTCGTCAAGGGGAGATTGAAGAGGGTCCATGGGAAACTATTGAACCCCTAGTCACTAAATAACCAGCCCACAGGACCAACGCCTCTCCCCTACTGCCACAAAGTTACCAACTAAACCATACACTCTACCTCCATTGCCAGATCTGTTGTTCTCTCAGATATATGCTAGAAGGAAAGTCATTTCAGAGCCGATTTAAGTACAAACATCTGACTCTACTCAAAATGAGGATGTAACACAATTACCAATAGATGATAGACCTATAGCTCTCCAAAAAAAACCTAATAAAGAATGCATAAAATGACCTTTATACCCTCTATCAAACTCTATTTCTCTTTGAAAACAATCTCCATCACATAAGAGTTTCATTGTGAGTCTAAATTCAATTGTTATACCAAAAACAATTTTTTAAGCTTTATTCAAAAGAGAATGGCAGCATGCTATGAAAGAAGAAATGCATTCTCTAAAAAGATTAACACATGGGAAGTTGTGGAACAGGCCAAAAGGAAAAAAATATAGTTGGGTGTAGGTGGCTTTTCACAAAGTACAAGGCTGATGGAATGTCGGAAAGGTACAAGGCAAGGTTAGTAGCTAAGGCATACACTCAAGCTTATGATGTAGATTACCAGGAGACAGTGGCCCTAGTTGCAAAGATGAACATCGTAAGAATATTGTTATCTTTAGCTGCCAACTTAAATTGGCAGCTTTCATAGTATGATGTTAAGAATGCATTTTCAATCTAGATGAGAAATCTACATAAGAATTCTTCCCGGATTGAAAGCTCAAGAGGTAAGGTATGAAAATTGAGATAGGCCATACATGGACTAAAACAATGACGTGGTTTGGAAGATTCACAAATGTAATGAAAGAGGATATAAGCAAAGTTAAAGAGACCACACTCTCTTTATCAAACATTCAGAATCAAGAGGAGTTATAGTGCTTTTAGTATATGTAGATGGCATCATAGACATTGGAGATAATGAAGAAGAAACACTCGAATTAAGAAGAAAATTGATGAAAGAATTTGAGATCAAAGAACTTGGAAGGCTAAAGTACTTCTGGTATTGAAGTAACGTATTCAGCTTAGGGTATTTTCATATCACAACAGAAATATGTAGTTGATTTATTGATGGAAACAGGAAAAGCATATCTAAATCTGTAACAACACCAATGGATCCAAATTAGAAATTGGGAAAATAAAAAAAGACCATGCAGTGAACGGAAAAATGTACTAGAGGCTAGTAGGGAGGCTTATATATATAGCTCACATTCGACTAGACAGCATACTCAGCGAGTGTAATCAACCAATTCATATATGGTTCGCTGGAGCCTCACCTTCAGGCAGTATATAGAGTATTATGTTACCTTGAAGGAACTTTAGGAAAGGAAATTTTATTCAAACGGAACAATTCTCTTGCAGGTAAGCTTACACCAATGATGACTATATTGGATTGATAGTGGACAGAAGATCTAAATGAGGTATTATACTTTTCTTGGAGGTAATTTAGCAACATGGAGAAGCAAAAAGCAAAATGTGGTGGCTAGATCATTTGTCGAATTAGAATTTCGAGCTATTGCACAAGAGCTATGTGAACTCTTATGGTTAAAGACAATCCTTGATGAATAACATATCAAGGGACAAAGGTCTGATAAAGTTGTACTGTGACGACAAATGAACTATCAATATTGCATATAATCCTATCCAACATGATAAGACAAAACTTATTGAAATTGATCGACATTTTATCAAAGAGAAATTAGAGAAGGGGATAGTGTGCATTAGTTTTGTGCCCTCACAACTTCAACTAGCAGATATATTAACAAAAAGACTTCACATTTCATGAGTAAGTATCCAAGCTAGGAATTGATGATATCTATTCCTTACCTTGAGGGGGAGTGTTGAAAGAATGACCTTCGTTTAAAGAATGTTTGTGTAATTCCATTAAACAAGGAAGTAGTTAAAGAATGAAGAAGTACTCTAACATCAACTTCCTGCAAGACTAAGAGAGCTTACAAACAAAAAGTAATGATATAATTAAATTTATTGTAACTCTAATTAAGATTTTGGATTTAGTGGGGATTAGTATGGTATAAGAGCAAGAAGTCGTGTGTTTGAACCCCTATAATGTCATTTTTTCTCCAATCGATTTCAACTTGTTGGGCTTTATACAAATTTTCAAGCCCACAGTGGATGGGAGCGTTAAAATATTGATATAATTAAATTTATCATATATCTCAACTTAAGTTTTTAGGTTAGGTGATGATTTAACAAGATCTTTTGTTAGTAACACTACATGCTTAGTCTGGATCAATATAAACTTCTATTCGAATGTTATAGTGGTTTTTCGAATAAAACACCTTCAAAGTGAGCCAACTAAGGTACATGCATAAATTGATTTATGTGCTCACTGCAACGCAATATTGAATGAGTATGAGATAGATAAATTAATCTTCCCACAAGTATCTAATATTGTTCTTTATCCATTATTTCTTCTGTCTTTTTTGCTCGTAATTTCAATTTGAGTTCAATCGAAGTCTCTTCTATCTTGCAGCCAAGGAACCTTGTTTTTTCACACAAGTCAAAAACATATTTTCTTTGCTAATGTAGATATCTTTGATCTTGTGAACTCCACTCCTAGAAAATATTTGAATGCCCCAAGTCCTTGATTTGAAACTTATTTGCAAGATTTTCCATCAAATCAGCTAGACCAGTTTCATCATCACCTAAGAGAATAATATCATCTATATAGAAACCAAATTGAGATCCTATTATTCTTAGAATGTCTATAAAACATAGCATGGTATACTACAAACATAGTATGAGATACTTCACGCTGAAGATATCCACAACTAGATACAACTTTCCCAAAACACTAGAAACAAGCCCTTGGAGATTGTTTGAGACCATAAAGAGATTTCTGTAATTTTCAATTTTTACTCGGTGGTAAGTCCATAAAAACCTCATACTGAAGATCACCATTGAAAAAACGTTGTTCACGTCAAGCTGGTGGAGAGGTCGATCTAAATTTACTACAAGAGATAAAAGACCTTCAATAGAGTTAATATTAGCAACATGAGCAAATGACTCCTACCAATCAATTCTAAAGGTCTGAATGAAGTCTTTAGCTATCAATCCGGCTTTATAACATTCAATACTATGATCTGCATTACATTTTGTGGGAATCATTAAAACCCATTTATGCCTTACTGGTCTTTTATCATTTGGCCAAATCTATTATTTCTCAAGTACCTTTTTGTTTTAGAGCATTTATCTCCTCCATGATTGCCAATTTCCAATTTGGAATCTCTAAGGCTTTTTGTGTTTTCCTTGGAACAAACTAGGTATTTATCCTGGATGTGAATGTTTTATAACTGTTTGAAAGGTTAGGTGCAACTTCAATGCCTTTTCTAACAGCTATAGGAACATCAAAATCAGATATAATAGTTGAAGAAGTAGGAATAGAAGATGATACAATAGTTGAAGTAGGAATATAAGAAGGGTTATTAGACTACATTTTCATCAGTCGAAGTTTCAGATTGGTTTTGTGAAGGTTGTTGAATTTGGTCTTTGTTCCTTTGGACTGTTCTTCTAGCATAAAACTTCAGCTTTGGAACTTGGTTATCAGAATCATTCTGTAGTATTTCTCTGCCCTTGATTAAGAACTTTCTATTTCTAAGCTTAGCATTAAAGGACTTGTAAAAGTTAAAACATATAATATTTGGAAGAGGAACAGAAACGTCTCGAAAATTTTCTCCTCCTACTGAATTCTCCCTTGAAGAGAATCCTGGGAAGGTTTAGATGGTTTTCCAACAGAGATCCATTAATTCTCAAAGTTTTTATTTTTTTTATTTTTTATTGCTTTTTTTTTTCTGTGAATCAAAATATTTATAACCATTTTTACAAGAAGAATACCACAAGAAAACACATTTGAGGGCTCTATGGTCAAGTTTTGACTAAAAGTAACTAGGTATACGAGCATAAGTAGTAGTATAAAAAATTTGATACATAAATCAAAACTTATGCGAGTTGTTGGAATATTGTTTAAGACAATTGTAAGGGTTTTGAAATTCCAAACTTTGGTAGGCATTTTATTTATGAGATAGGCAGAAGTAAGTTTCCCATCCTCCCACCAAAATACATTTTTGAACATGCATGGAAAACATTATTGCACAAGCTACTTCAAGTAAATGTCTGGGTTTTTTTTCAGCAGTCCCATTTTGTTGAGGCACGTTACAACAAGTAAGTTGATGAAAAATAACTTTCTTTTTTAGAAATCACCCAAATATTCATTGAAATACTCCGTTCCATGGTCAAAATGCAAAGTGTATAAATAGATTTCTCACCTCAGACTTTTGTGCCATCAAATAAACATAAGATAGATGGGTATTGTCATCAACAAAAATGTAATTGACCATCTTTTTTTTATTACATCAATGACCATGCACAAAAGGAAAAAGAGAAAAAAGAAATTGTAGGTGAGAGTTTATGTGAAGTTCTTTTCACTTTTCCCCCTTGACAATACTACTACACTATGGTAATCAGGGAGTATATTGGCCTTATAGGTGGTCCTTGCTTTTCAAAAAGTATTCATAAGATCCTAGAAGAATAATTGGAAATGTTTAGTTGTTTCAATCTTCAACAGAGCTTTTTGTTTGTTTATTCGAGTATCAAGTCAGACAAATGAACGTGGAAACTGTTTAACTAGTTCTTCTTTCTTGAATAGTTCAATTTCACTTTTCAAATTCATGGTGAATCTTTTAAACTAAAACATTCATGATGTAATGTGACAATATAAAGGAAACGGATACTTGTTTGACTTGGTAACTTTAAGCCAGATTTCATGCTATGACTTCATTTAGTTAAGATACATACTTGACCTCCGTGTTTCAGGTCTACTTCACTTGTGAAGGAAAAGGATGGGGCCTCAGAACACTAAAGAACTTGCCAAAAGGGTCTTTTGTTTGCGAGTACGTTGGTGAAGTATTGACAAATACAGAGTTGTATGATCGAAATATGCAAAGCACTGGTAATGAGAGGCATACGTATCCTGTAACTCTTGATGCAGACTGGGGCTCAGAGGGAGTTCTAGAGGATGATGAGCTACTTTGTTTGGATGCAACGTATTATGGAAATGTTGCAAGATTTATTAACCACAGGTATGCAAGTATTGCATGCACGTTATTTTAGTTGTACACATTTCCTTAACTGAGAATGGAAGTTTATTGTGTGTTAAGTTATGAGACTAGAACTAACACACAAGGTATTTATCAAATGCTTTCAGTCCTTCATTGCATCTGGATCTAGAAATTCTCCTTCCACATAGGGTAAAACCAATCACAGATAATTAAATAAATGGAGACAAGATAAGGATAAGAATGGCACTTAAGAATTTATCCCATTATACTCCAAACTTAGAACTATGTCCAATATTCTGCAATTTCAGGTTTCACTAAAAAGGTAAAGATTACTTTGGGATTCTCACAAAAGCTCAAGACTGATTCTCAGTATGTATACTACAATGAAAATACCCCAAATCATTATGAAACTGTTCAATGCTCTCAAAAATCTCTGTATCTATGACAATAGCCTAGAACATTTTGCCTTATGAGTCTCTACGACCCCAAAAAAAAAAAAAAAAACGAACCCCCACTTTTGAAGAAACCTGTTGAAAACATATAAAGAAATTGTGACGATACGATGTTGCAACATCACATTGCTGCTTATGACATTGTGATGATACAATGTTGTAGCATCTTCACATCGATATTTGTCTTTATCCTTCTTTGGGATGTTTTAGTAATGTTGGGATGCTGTGGGTAGCGTTGAGATAAAAGAATTTCTAGATAGAATTATATTGGAAAGGTGATTAGAATGAACGATTGGTAAATATAAATCCCAAATAAAAAAGTTTTAAGGAATAAAAAAAGAGAAAAAACCCTTTGAACGGTAGGTATCATATTAGTCCATTATATTTATAATGACAATTTAAAAAAAAAAACTATTCAGACCATAATCATAGTATGCTGGCAGTCATCGGGACATCTCTCTTTCAAGGAGGCAAGGGGGATTCGATTTCCCATAGGGATAGGGTACTACAACAGGAAGTTGATCATTGATGAATTAGCATAGAATTGACTCTAAGTTGGCCTTTTCTTTTGCCTTTATACCAGTGTCGCAACTGTCAAACCAACATCTCGACATTATCCTCTATCCTCTGGGGTCTAATGGCTCTAAAGCCTTGTTTTGGCTCCACAATCCCGACAACTTTTCCATAATATAGATCTTTATTAATAAGCTGTTCCCACAAAAACTCGTGGAATACGAAGTTTAAGGGCTTTATGAAGACTGCTGTCAACAATATGTTCTCCCACATCTGTACTATTCGCTGTCAAACGCTGCCTTTTCAGTTTGGATAGCTAAAGGTGATTTTTTAATTCCCCTGCATAATGTGGTCTTCTACTACATTATTACTATTAGAGGATTGTATTGTTATTAGTATGTAATGTTAGTTGATGAGCTGTTATTGATCGGTTAAGTCTGCGACTTACAAGTGTAGGTATAAATTCACAGCTGTACTATTCCGATTAATCAATCAATGTAATCAAAGGATTTTTTTTTTTTTCATTCTTGGGATTGTTCAATTTTTGTCTGAATTGTTACTTTGTTTTTGAAATTTTCTGAATAGAAATGTTCAACGTGCTTAGTGTTTTACTCAAATGTTTCTCAGAATTGATATATTCTTAGGCTTCATGATCAGGGGTTACAGAAATTCCTTGTCAATTAAACAGTAACACTTTCTGAGTGCTTTAACCAAAGCATACAGCTCCCACTCATAATTGTTCCATTTTGTTCTAGCTTCACTTAGTTTTCCCCGGCCACCTTGGGACTACGTAGCATGTAGTTCTATAGGTATCAACTTCAACGGTGTGCGCTTTGTAAATATCCAGTGGACCGAAATTGGGTCTGAGTTGGCTCTTTCTTGGGAACATCAAAACCTTTTTACTATTCTATATTCCACAGGCATTTTCCTTTCCTTAGACAAGATAATCTGTTAATTGAGCTGTGATTGTGCCAAGTACCGAGTGAAGAATTTTATAAATCATCATGGAACTCCATAGATTGAAGAATTTTGGTTTTACTGAGGTTATTGTTTTTCTATGAGGACATTATTGTACGTTATATAAATAAATTATGTTACAACTTATTAATCCCTCTAATACACTTTCCTAACTTGTTTACAATTTGTTCTTTTTTTCTTAGATGTTCCGATGCAAATTTGATTGACATTCCTGTTGAAGTCGAAACCCCTGATCGCCACTACTATCATGTATGAATCTTGATAAACTTATAACTGTTCTCAACTCACTAGATGTCACTGTCTACAGGAAAAAGTAGAATATTATTCTGCCTCTTTTACTGGAAAATGGAAGTATTTTATATTTTAGCTAAAGAAGTTCGTCTAATTTCATTGCGTATCCGGTACGTGCAGCTTGCTTTTTTTACTAGCAGGGAAGTCAAAGCTTTGGAAGAGCTCACATGGGTAGGTATACTTGAATAACAAACTAAATTCTATTCTGAATTTTTTAGGGTGAATTTACAAGTTTCGTTTTAAACATTCAAAGCTATGTTTAATAGCTAGTAAGTTTTTCTTAAAAAATATCTAGTAGATTTTTTAACTTTCAATAGTATATCAAATTTGTTCGTAATTTATTTTAATAGGTTTCTATTAATTTTGTGCCTTTTAGCCAAAGAATTATGCTGGAGTATTAGTTAGAAAAGTACATTGATTTGAATATTCGAACAATTATGTCAGATGGATGTAATCTGGTCTAGTTACGTTGTACTTTACTATGACATCGGTGCCAATTTAGGCTCTGAAACTAGGAATAGATGGTGCTTATTACTTCACTCTTATATTTTTAAGTGTACTTGAAGTTGTACGTTTAATTTTTGAGTATCTACAGGACTATGCAATTGACTTTGATGATAAAGATCATCCTGTGAAGGCCTTTAAGTGCTGTTGTGGAAGTGCATTTTGTCGAGATGCAAAGAAGAAACACAAGAAAGCACTTCCATAGGTACATTGCATTCTCTTCATCAATAATTAATTTAATGTTTTAATGGTTTTTGGTGGTGTAGAATCTTTTTTCCATGTTTAGTTTTAATATAGGGACCAAAAGTATATTTTGCCAAAAAAAAAAAAAAGATTTAATAAATAATCCAAGGATCTGAGATGTGGTATTGCAAAATCTTTACAAGAAACAGCAATTTTTACGCCAAGTTGTAGCTAGAAACACTAATGATTTCAAGGAAACTATCAAAGAAAAGCACAAACTTGAATGTAAGCGATTATTATAGTGTTTTTTTTTCCCATTTATTCCTTTATTGTAATCTTGCTAATATATATATTTAAGTCTATTGTGTAGAATGTGTATAATTCTTCCATATTTGGTCTCACATTAACATGATATAAGTGCAGTTAGGTTTTGGGTTTGGAACTCTAGCTTGGAGTATGCTTTTTTTTCCACACCCAACCAAAAAGGATATCAACTGCCAATCAGAATCCCAACATTTGGTCGTCCGTGCGTGGGCCACACGTGCCACTGGATCAACAGTTTTTTTTTTTTTTTTACTCTGGTTTGGTTTGAAGTTTTGTTTATGATATCCGAGAATAGAATGTTTGGAATCAAATAATTGCATTTAGTATTTCAATTAAATAACTAATATTTATTTTTAGTTTCCACAGTTAAATTTTAATTTATTTTTCATTCATTATGTCTTAAATTTTCGGATTCTAAATTTTTAACCATCAATTTTAGCATTTATTCTCATGTAAATAAATTTAGTAAAATTAAATAAACTTTTACCAAAATGAATAGTTAATTACATAGGTTATATTAGAAATAAATAAATATAATTAATTTATCTCACTCCTCAACATAGAACACAAATATTTTAATTTATTATCATTTATCATCTCTTTCTCTCAACAGGACAATGGTGAGGGCATTGCTACGACAGATTTGGGTTGAAGTTTTATATAGATGACTTAATGCATGTACCTAGGGAATAATAATGCATAAAGTATTTTTTTTTAGTGAAATAATGACTATGATATATATAGTTCAGTTTACTATATATAAATTTGTCAGATATAATCATCTGCTAAGTATATCTTTATCTACTTTTTACTATACCAATTGAATAAACTATATCTCTATCTACTTTTTACTATTCCAATTGAATACTATATCTCTATCAGCTTTTTACTATACCAATTGAATAAGCTATGAGTAAGCAGTATGATCCATAATCCAATAATTCTACTTAAGAAACTAATCCAGTCAACTAAGAATTTTATTCTCAAACAACCATCAACGTCTTCATTGCACCATACTAATTGAGGCTTTGCATAATCTCAATTTTTTAGCATCAACACATTTTGTCGAACATGTTTGCTGAATTCTTTGCACCCTCTACTTCTCCAAACACATCGCCATCTTCTACTAACATGCGAGTGAAATGGTATCGTCTTCTAATGTGTTTTGTCTCTAACTATCTACATGAAGAATCTTCTCACATTGCTTCTTGCATAATTCTTATAGAGAGTCAGTCTATCATCAATATCATCTCCTTTTTCGCTTCATCTATTGTCACGTACTCGGCCTTAGTAGATGAATGAGCAACACAATTCTAAAGCCTAGACATCTAACTCATCTCATCATCCATGGTTTGCTCCCACTTGGTTGTATCCTCTAACTATAGGGCATCAAAGAGCTCTAGTTCCTCTTTATCAGTCAGCAAGAGATAGTGTAATGAAGGTACATACCTATCTGGTACTCTGATAGTTCTGGATGATCCTCTCAACACCTGCTCAAGTGTCAATTGCTCCACTTCTGGTTACTCAGCAACAGTCTCAGAAGTTTCTCGAGTATCTGCTACAACATCACTATGTGAATTTTTCCGCAACTCAACCTCAACTCCCACTTGATTCGTTGTCCCGGAACCTTTTTTCTCTTTGTCCTTGTACAGAACATTTTCTTCAAAAGTCAAGTCACAATGTCTCAAGATTCTCTTGTTCTTGACATCCTAAAACTTGTACCCCAACATATCAAAATCATGGCCTATAAGGTAGCACTTCACAGGCTTAGCGTCAAACTTGTCACTCTTCTCTAGATCAACATGAACATACGCAGTGTAGCCAAAACTTCTCAAGTGAGAATACTTGAGTTCCTTTCTTGTCCATACTTCTCTTGACAACTTGAACGTCAAGGATACTGACAGCCCTCTATTGATTAAGTAGACTGCTATATTTACAGCATCAGCCCAGAATGTCGCTAGTAATTCAGAATGAATCCTCATACTCCTTATCCGCTCATTCAATGTTTTGTTCATCCTTTCAGCAACACTATTTTGTCTTGCTTTACCGGAAACTATCCTCGTTAGTCTAATTCCCTTAGTTGCACACAATGCTTTGAATTTTGAATTGTCGTATTCTCCTCCATTGTCAGACCTCAAGCATTTGATCTTCAAGTCTTCGAGCCAATCTGGTTTTCAACTTTAGGTTTTCACTTATCTTCTTGCTGAGACTAGAGGGTTGTGTCAGAAGAGATGATAAGATGGAAATTAAAGGGACCTCTTGCACGTTGTATGTTCATAAGCATAGGGATGCTTTCCCAGAGACGATGAGTGCGGACGCACACTATGATGATGAGGGTGTTCATGGGGAGCATGACACCAAGGGGTTCCACTGACCTTCGGACGTCACTACAAAGTAGCTTGACCAGAGAGGGTCCAGGGAGTGTGTGAGCCCCTTGAGGATTCACACTTGCACGTGTGAGTCGTGTGTAGGGAAGTACCACCCCTAGAGAATAGAGATAGGTCCCAAGAGCATGATTGCATGTGTTTGCATTTGCATGGCCCCCTATAATGGGCCACTTACGGAGTATTCTTCAAGATACTCAGGTTGTGTGCCACATCATTTTTCAGGTGAAGGTAAGGCGCACATATATGGAGGACGGGAACATCGTGAGCAGAGACTGTAGCACGTGTATAGGGTAGACTCATATTTAAATTTCTAGTCTTATGTGTTAGAATAGGTTATTTTGCATTTCATCGTTATTTTGTATTTATTTTTATTTTCTCTAAATTTTAATACTTCGTATTTAAATAGATCATGGCTATGTTTTCTAGAGAGAATATTTTAAATGTTTCGTCATTCCTCATTTTAGTAAAGCATGAGACGCTAGTAGCGACTCTGAATATGTAGAAATTTAAGGTCGTTACAATAGAGATCTACATAGTACCTTAATAGTAGGCAAGCACGAGGGCCACTTCCTATAGATTATGATGATTATACTATATTGAATTATTAAAACCAACTCAGCTCTAATAGTGAATTGTTAGTGTCGATACTGCATATTGCATATTATTATGAATGAAAAAAATAAAAATGGGATCGAAGGTGTGTAGTCTTCATTAATGTCTACTAATCAAATCAAGATAAAATATATTACTAACAATTCCCAAAATATTAACTAATTACCAATATCTAAGATATATCCCATAAGTAATTATTATAATATATTCTCTAAATATATATATTATGAGTTGAGTATGAAATTGCATCTCAACCGACCTACTTTTGTGAGTTGATCCATATCCATGAATTTCTCTAAAACTAAATTTGTTAAATCAAATTAACTCGAATTTATTGTTAATTTAAAAGAATACATTGTTTTGCTTATTTCATAATTATATAGGCATAAATTTATTTTATAATTATTTTTTTATTATATTTCCTCCAATAATTTTTAAAATTAATTTTTATAAACTTTTCAAACATATATTTAAATATTTAAATGCGGGAAAGAAATAAATAAATACTTTACTAACTAACCATTTACTTTTATTAAAAATAAAAATTTGAATAAATTATCCTAACAAAACAAACCAACTCAAAAAATTTATTATCAACTCAATCCAATCTAATAATAATTTTTTTTGTATTGGGTTCATTATTTAACCATAAATGTTCTACCCTAGACCGATTCGATCCGAAGTCTAACCGAATTTATCGACACCACCTTGATGCATTTTGGCACAGTAAGGAAAGAGGGTACCATCGAAGCAACGCCTAACAGCCTCCTTTGATAAGAACCCATTTTCGTCCTTAGCAAGAACATACAAAGCTCCCCACTCCAACTTGCTTGCGGCCCTGCAACCAATAATGCCTCTCTACTCTTATTAAAATTCTACATAAACAAACCAAGCTTCTACTGATATTCCATCAGTTGTAAACAAAAGAAGAAGAGAGAGTACCAGCCAAAGAAATCGAAAATATCACGGTTTGCGTTGGTCATGTGCCACAGTTCTTTGAAGCTAAGCTTGTCTGCCTGAGTCACACCATATTTGCTGAATATGTTCTCTAGCTGTGCTGGAATGAACCTGCATAAACACACGTTTACTTGTAAGCTCTGCTCCATCGTTATTTATTCTCTTTTCTTAACCTTTTCTCGACTAAGGGGTTAAGAGATTGTTGTACAAATAGGGATGTCTTCTTTGTCTCCGCCCCCATTTCGGCTTTTGGAAATGGGGACGGGTGTTCGTATGACTTGATAACTCCCGATTAATTTGGACTAGCCAACCCTATGTTAGATAAACACACTCTCCACAATGGCACAATGGTATGATATTGTCCATCTTGAGAATAACTCTCATAGCTTTGCTTTGGGCTTCTCCCAAAAGGTCTCACACCAATAGAGATAATATTCCTTGATTATAAACCCCATGATCATTCCCTAAATTAGCTGACGTGGGACCGTCATCCAACACCTCCTGTCCAACAAAATACACCTCCCCTTAATCGAGACTCTTTTTCTTTTGGAGTCCTTTGTTAGACATTTGAGGATTCTATTGGCATGACTTTGATACCTTGTTAGACAAACACGATTCTCCACGATGGTATGATATTGTCACTCTGAGCATAAGTTCTCAGGGCTTTGCTTTGGGCTTCTCCAAAAGACTTCATACCAATGGAGATAGTATTCTTTGGTTATAAACTCATGATCATTCCCTAAATTAGCCGATGTAGGAATTTCATCCAACACCCTGATCATAAAAGTTGGGTTGAGTTAGATTTTTTTCGATTTTAAGTTGGGTTGAATTTTTTGAAAACGGAAAAACTCTGGGTTGGGACAACATGACAACCCAAAAATAGTGTTGCAACCTAACACAACTTAGCCTACTTTTAAGATTGTAACGAAGATTAAAATATTTGACATTTACAACCAATGTTAGTGTTAAGTTTTAACTTGTAGTAATATGTATGGTAGATAAATAGAATTTTTTTAAAAATAATTATATGCTACATCGTTTAATTTAGGGAACAACCTAACAACCCAACCCAATCCAACCCAACCTGAAAATAGAGGGTTTGGTTGGGTTGTGAACTCTATTTGGATGCTCAAATCACCAATCTAACCAATTCGAAATTTTATCTATACTCTTGCTTAAATACAAATAAATGACTAAGACTCCAAAAGAAAAGAAGTCGAGCCTCGATTAAGGGGAGGCGTACTTTGTTCGAGGGGAGGTGTTGGATGAAAGTCGTACATTGGCTAATTTAGGAAATGATCATGAATTATAATTAAGGAATACTATCTCCATTGGTATGAGGCCTTTTGGAGAAGCGCAAAGCAAAGTCACGAGAGCTTATGCTCAAAGTGGACAATATCATACTATTGTAGAGAGTCGTGTTCTATCCTTGATAATTTAAATGTATAAACAAGTCCATTTTGTTGGTTCCATTCTCATTGCACGTAGATGAAAGTTATATTGTATTTTCTCATAATATACGCATAAATTAATATAAACATATGAAATATCCTTAAAACTATCATTGTGGGATGAGAACTAATTTCAAAATTTTAAACCTAACATATATGCAAGAGTACTTAATTAGAAAAAATAATAATAATAAATAAAAAACTTCATAAAAAGAATGCAGTTTGAAAGCAGAACTCACCTTCCTTCAGTGTCATAGGTCCCTGAATCACTTCCATGCTTTGCCCTATGGATGTTTCTTACATATATTGGGAAGAAAGGAGAAGGCATCCAACTCTGAACCAACCCAAAATCAATTTAAAACATGTTTTTAATCATTCAAATCAATTTAAACGAACGATTATTACCGAGAGAGTCGCATAACTGAGAGCTCCATGAATAAAGATCATGAAGAAGAACGAGAAAATCATGTTGAATCCCATAGCTCGAAATCCTACAAAAATTACATCATTCATGTCAAGGATTGAGTCACACATTGACTAATTAAGAAAATCATCATAAATTTATTAGTAAAGAATACATCTCCATTGATACTAGGTTCACCATTGATATTAGGTTCAGGAAAAACAAAAAATAAAGTCACAAGAGCTTATATACAAAATAGACAATATCGTATCATTGTGGAGAGTCATGTCATGCCCTTAACTTATCCACGTCAATAGAATCTTCAAATATCGAACAAAAAAAGGTTGTGAGTCTCGAAAATGTAGTAAGACAGTGACTCAAGTATAAAACAAACGGTGTAATTTGTTCGAGGACTCCAAAAAAAGGAATCAAACCTTAATTAAGGGGAAGGGGAAGTTGTTTCGAGGCTCTATAAGCCTCTTGGGAGGTTCATAAGATTGTGGAGAGTCGTGATTTCTAGCAATTTATACCAATTATGTGTTTCTATCGTTGGATGTAAGTCTCATGTATGCTAATCATGAGTTTATAATCAAAGAATACTATTCCCGTTAATATGATACATGAGGCATTTTAGGAAGTTGAAAGCAAAGTCGTGAGAGCTTATAAGTATCATACCATTGTAGATAGCTTTGTTCATCTAACATTGATAAGCATACCTCGATACGTGTCCCATGGCCGGATAATGCCATCGTCGTCTTGATCGAAAAATGAAACATGCTGTTGAAGCACAGACATTCCATTGTGTTTGTGGCTCCATGTTCCATTGATGTTTTCCGAATCCGGCGCCGCCAGAGCTCTCGCTAAATCTGCAACAACAACAAAACAAAACATTACACCATGACGCCGTCTTTCTCCAGCGAGATTCAGCCGAAGAACGAACACAGGGCTGCGTGTTTTGGACTCACATGGCTTTGGTAGATTGGTATCCAGATCGCTCCGAACTTTGCGCTCCGATGTGATGGGTGACTTCTCGGCCGTGGTTGCCATGGCCTCCGCCGACGCCTCTGTTGGCATTCTTTAATTTCTGTGCTTCTTTCCCAAAAGTTTGGCGGTGAAATGATATCAAATGTGGAGTTATTGGGCTGTTTTGTTTCGACAGAGATGCCGTTGCAGACGGACGCTATGCTTGTGGTGATCCTTCCAAGTAGTGTTGTTATTTATTTATTTATTTATTTATTTATTATTATTATTTTTCCCTTAATTTTCGTATTCAAAAAATGAATTTCAAGTGCTTTTTAGATGATGCATTTAATTTATTTTATTCTAAAAGCATTTATAAGAAGATAAATTATATATACCTCATTTTATTTTATTGATAACATATATATATTTGATGTACTATTTTGCATAACTAATAAAAAATATACCATTTAGATACGTATGCGAGTCTATGAGATACCACATCGATGAGAGAAGGGAATGAGTGTTAGCGAGGATGCTAGACCCGAAGGGGAGTGGATTGTGAGATCCCACTTCGAATTGAGGGTTCCACATTGGATCGGATTGAAGAAGGGAATGATGTCAACGAGAACATTGAGAGCTGAAGTGGGTGGACATCATATGGTGTGCAAGTGAGAACGTTGGGTCTCGAAGGGAGAGTGAATTGTGAGATCCTACATTGATTGGAGAAGGGAACGAGTGTTAGCGAGGATGCTGGGCCGAAGGGAGGTGGATTGTGAGATCCCACGTCAAATTGGGGATTCCACATTGGATCGGATTAAAGAAGGGAGCGAGTGTCAGCGAGAACACTGAGGCTCGAAGTGGGTGGACATCGTATGGTGTGCAAGTGAGAACATTGGACCTCGAAAGAGGGTGGATTATGAGATCCTACATTGATTGAAGAAGAGAACGAGTGACAATGAGGACGTTGGGCTTTGAAAGGGGTGAATTGTGAGATCTCACATCAGATTGGGGGTCCCACGTCGATTAGAAAAGGGAATGAGTGAGGATGATGGGCCCCGAACAAGGGTCGATAGTGCAATCCCACATCGCTTGGGGAGGAGAACGGAACATTTTTTATAAGGGTGTGAAAACTTCTCCGTAGCAAAAAACCTCGAGTGAGGAGAAGTTGAAGGAAAAGCACAAATAGAACAATATTTGGTAACGATGAGCTTGGGCGTTACAGAGCCCATTACATTGACTTCTCGTTGAAATTAGTTGACGATCATTTAACACTCAATCCGAGTAACTTGATAACATGAAAAGACACATGCATAATCATAGACATGACATGTCAGAAACTGTCTATGATATGGTTCATAATCAAACTCTCAAACTCTTATTTAGAACATCATGTGATATACTATAACAGGCCAAATGCTCGAAGAAAGTTTTGAGCCCTACATGAAATTTAACTTGAGTTTGTCATAAATGAAGCACGAGTGCATTAAATGAAACTCTATTTTGTTGTAAACTTAGACGTGTAGGGTATAATTGTAATTTCTTCCTTCAATCTTACGTGGCATGAATCTTGTAGATCTCTTCAAATTGAATCTAATTGGACTAAAATCGCACGGAATAAAGTATCAAAGGTCAATATTATATGGAAAATTGATAACTCTAACCTCACTTTCGACAAAATCTCTCTCGTGCGCTCGGTGTTTGTGATGATTTGCTTCCTCCACGAAACGAGCAACACCTTGAGGATGCTTACCTCGTATTCTATCTTTAGTGTTAAGTTCGAACGACGAGTGAATCATCGTGAATTTTGTGACTATAAATCTTAAAATTTTTCAGATTGGAAGAACTTTCTGTCTAGTAAGTCATAAATTGAATTTTAGTGACTAAGAAGTCTTAAAATTTTAAGCGAGAACAATTTTATGTCTTAAAATCTTAAATTTAATTTTGGTGACTAATAAGTCTTAGATTTTTACTTAAGACACATCTTTGTTGAAAGAATTTCTTTTGTAATTCCTTACATAAGGATTTAGAAAATACCGGATCTCTGCCTACACAAGAAAATTGTTGATAAAACTCTAAAATGACATTTTCTTTTGATCCAATTTTTTTTTTCTCCTTATCATTCAGGAAAGACAAAAAAATTTCAGGGTAGCAAACATTCTCGAGAATTTCTCTTAGATTCGAACCCATAGCTGATGATAGAACTGGTATAGATATTTTATATTTCCTACTCACATGAGCCCATATCCTTGCTTTTCTATCAATCTCTAATTCTGATCTTTCTCCCCAATCAGATATTATGGTGTCGGTATAGACCGAAATTTCGTTATGGTCCAATTCTAACCGGTAATAGATACCAGGGCTTTGCAATATTTGACTAATCAGAATTCTGTTAGTTCATTTACTATAGAAGTTCGCAGGGAATTGATCAGAGGAATGTTTCCAATAAAAATTGTTTGTTCTTGCATATCCCTACGGGTTTTCCAAATTAATCCTACGGATACGTATAATTCAAAAGAATACGTGAGTGATTCATAGATATTTCAAATTAATCCTACGGATACGTATAATTCAAAAGAATACGTGAGTGATTCATAGATAGCATGAATTTTAAATTTTTTAAAAAAATGTAGAGTAGGATCAAGACTGATTAGACACTAAAAGGTATAGGACAATTAATAAATAAACATATATATATATATATATATATATATATATATATATGCGCGCGTGTGTGTATATATATTCCGGTTCGGTTTAAGGTTGATGAAGACTGAGTCGAACCGAACGATTTAGGGGCGATTGAATTTGGTTTGGCTGTGCTTAGTGCTTAGTGCTTAGTGCTTACTGCTTCGTTTTGGATACCATCTCTCCACTTAGAGCTCCATTGCAGGAGCTCTCTGCTTCCAGTTTCCTATCTCCCCAACTCATTTCTCACTTCTACTTCTTTGTACGTTACTTTTTCATCTCCCCCGATGGGCAAGGCGGTGATCTCCGATGACGAAGGTTTGACCTCGTCTCTGTTCTTTCAAGTTTCGCACGGATTTTTAGGGCCCTCTTTGCGTTCTTCCTCTTTTCTCACTGGTGTGTTTCTGTAGATGAGGTCGAATTGGAAGACCGGGAACCGCTTGACGGTGACGATGTTGACGGTCACAACATGAGGGACGAAGACGACGAAGACGACGAAGAAGATGGTTTGTATCTTCGTTTTGTATCAGGAATCGTTGGTTTTTGTTTTATTCAGTTTAATTTAATTTCGGTGTGTGTTTTTGGGTTTATATGGTTCGACTGGTTGTTTGTATGTCGGCTTTATTTTCTGGTTCGCTCGTGAGGAGTGTGTTGTTCCACCCTCCTTTGTTCTTCCGTTCGTTTTTAGTGGATGAGAAACTGCGACGAGTCCTTAAGTTATGGGCAGACTTCTTGAGCTGGGTTGGGGACTAAGGATGAAACTGAAGGGCATGGCATATTTGTAACTCATTAGGGTATGTGGCATATCCTATGAGTTCCGTGAGTCGGTGATTGTCAAATGTTTAGGTGTTGCATTAGCTATCATTAGGTATACTCGGCTTCAAGACATTAAGATAAAAAAACTGTTTTCGTGCATTCGAGGTCTTCCTTCCTAGTTATGGATGATTTGGGGTGCGAATAGGAACTTAATGGCAACTTTATGTCTATAAATGTTGTTTAGGAATGGTAACAGCTTAGAGATGTAGAAAATAGAGTTTTTTTTTTTTTGGTTAAATTATAAATTTAGTCTTCAGTCTCTAAACTTTGAGGTGTGTTTATTTGATCCCTAAACTTTCAAAATTACAAATTTAGTTTTTGAACTTTTGAACTTTTTAAAATTCATGTATCTACTAGATACAAGATTGAAAGTTTAGGATTCTAATGGACATAAGATTTAAAATTATATGTAATAGATCAATTAATGTATAAAAAAATTGGGTTTTTCAAGGACCAAATTTCAAGGACTTATTAGATACAAAATTGAAAGTTTAAGGACCTGTTAGATACTTTTGAAAGTTTAGGGACCAAATAGACATGAGCCACAAAGTTCATGACTAAACTTGTAGCATTTGTAACTAAAGTGAAATTGATAACCGGTCCTTTTTCTTTTGTTTGGGGAAGAGGAATCTTTTCTTAACCTAATTAGTACCTTGCGTACTTCTTAGTTGATTTTCAGGTTTATAGGGATGAATGTTTTATTCTGGGAGTTTACTATAACTAGGTGTTGCACCTTTACAATTTATGCATATGGGTGTGTTCTTAGGTTAGCTCATATTCCTTGAGCGTCTTCACTTTGTGGCTTGGCCATTGACAAGGTGCGCATGCATATGAGACTTGAGCCTTTTGATGCTACTGCTTATATTTATGGATCACCCCTTTAATGGAAAAGCTAACATTTGTTGGTTAAATGCAATTATGGAAACCTGCTAGATTTTTTAGCTTGTGAAGAATATTAGTTTTTTTTTTTTTTTTTTTTTTTTTTTTTTTTAACAATACACGGGAACGTAATTGCTTAATTGAGGAGTTCATGTCTGTTATGCTTTGAGATCGAGCTTCTTGGTATAGGGAGCTTACAGTTATTTCTTGTTTAACTCAAGCTAATTAGAGGGTCCTTAAGTAATCCTTTCTTCGGTTTTTGATTGGGAAAGGTTGTTTCATTTTGTATATATGTTTGTACTTGGTAGGATGATTATTTAATAAAATGTTTGGATCTAAAAGGAAAGCGCCGCTGTAAGACATTGGAATTAATTTGTGGTCAAATAGTCATTATTCAGCTTATCCTTTTCATATAGTCTCTGTTTGTAGCAAAAAATAATTTTAAATGTACGGTCTTTTATTTTGCTGCTGCCAGTACCTTATTTGTAATAAGCCAATTTTTTTCAGAAGAAGAACAGGATGAGTATGAAAAGGATGGTTTCATAGTTGATGATATTGAAGAAGAAGATGAAGAAGATGTAGAGGAGAGGGAAGACAGTGATGATGAAAAGCAGAGGAAGAAGAAAAGGAAGAAAAAGTGAACTTTACTCTCTGACTTGTTGTTTAATGTTATTTTATTCTTGAAATTGATATTGTCTTTCTGCCTGTTCAAATGAGTTTAGTCTGAAGTAATAGTGAAAGTAGGTCAAAGATCAGGTGCTATAATTTTTTTGGATTATTATTTGTTAATAAACACAGTGTAACACATTGGGTTGGCATATCTGTCCATCTCCCTCTTTATGTTGTTGCATATAGTGTATAGTAGGTCAAGTAGCTCTTTATGTCTAAAAGTTCTCAATAGATCTTCTATTGACCAGAGATGATTTTCACTTTCTTAGGGAGGAATATGTGCTCGATGAAGATGACTATGAACTCCTTGAGGACAACAATATTAGCATCCAACGACCAAAGGTAGTGGTACTGGATTTTGATACTGTTGCTTCATAGTATTTATTTCTGAGCATTTGTCTTCATCTTTTTCAGGGCAGCAAAAAGTTTAAGAGGCTTAAAAAAGCTCGAAGGGACAATGTGGAGCCTTCTGGGTTTTCGGACGATGAGGATTTTATAGAAAGCAGCAGAGGTGGACGAACGGCTGAGGAAAAACTTAAACGTAGCTTGTTTGGTGATGATGAAGGTATACATTTGAATTCATTTTTTCTTACTGCCACATTTCTAACTGAAGTACCAAGCTACTTTCTCAAATAGTCATCTTTCTTATTACTTTTTGAAACATTATGGTGTAATTATTTGAAGCTCCACTTGAGGATATTGCGGAAGAGTTGGAACAACCTGAAGAGGAAGAAGATGTCGACATTGGAGATGAGGATGAAATGGCTGATTTCATTGTAGATGAAGAAGTTGATGAAGATGGGGCTCCCTTAAGGTTTTTTTCTTCATATATTTTGGAGCCTCAGACCACTTCTTCTAGTGTTTTTATCTATTTTATCACCATTAATCATCTTTTTGTACATATAAAATCTCAATTTATTAACTGTTCGGTCTAGGAGGAGGAAGTTGAAGAAAAAAAAATCCAGGCAAGCACCCGGTGTTTCATCAACTGCTTTGCAGGAGGCACATGAAATTTTTGGCGATGTCGATGAGCTCCTTCAGCTTCGCAAGAGAGAATTGGATACTCATGAGTGGCGTGAGAATAGATTAGAAGATGAATTTGAACCGATTGTAATTTCTGAGAAGTATATGACAGAAAAAGATGACCAGATAAGGGAGATTGATATGCCCGAAAGAATGCAGGTTTCTTTTTATTTCTTATATAACTTCATATTGTATATGCATTCTTCGTGGGTTTTCATTTCATTTCCTTTCTTATAGATTTCAGAAGAAAGTACCGGGTCTCCTCCTATGGATGAGATGAGTCTGGACGATGAAGCCTCATGGATACATGGTCATATTGCAAATGGAATGAACTCTTTGTTTGGCAATGCCAGTGGGCAAGACCTATCTGTAACAAAGGATGATATTCTGCAGTTTCTGGATCTTGTACATGTCCAAAAATTAGATGTTAGTATTCTGTTATCTTTCTTTCTTCTCATTATGCTCATCTTTACTTGTTCGTTCTAATTCTTTTCTATTTTGTTCTTTCTTTTAGATACCATTCATTGCCATGTATAGGAAGGAGGAGATTCTAAGCTTGTTAAAAGATACAGAACATGACGCTGGTAATGATCAGGATAAAAATGATAAAACACCAACTTTAAAGTGGCATAAGGTGAGTCAGAGTGTAATTGGAAGTAGTGTTTTGCTTGTATGGATTGGAAAATTAAGATGCAATGTGCATTTACTTTTCATTTTAGGTACTTTGGGCAATTCAAGACTTGGACAAAAAGTGGCTGCTTCTTCAAAAGAGAAAAAAGGCTCTTCACTTATATTATAGAAAGCGATTTGAGGAAGAGTTACGCAGGGATGATGATGTAACTAGACAATCATTGAATAGCCAGCTTTTTGAGTCAGTCAAGAAATCTCTAGAGGCAGCTGAATCAGAGAGAGAGGTAGATGATGTTGACTCAAAGTTTAATTTGCATTTTCCTCCAGGTGAAGTTGGTGTTGATGAAGGACAGTTCAAAAGGCCTAAGAGGAAATCACTGTATAGTATATGTAGTAAGGCTGGTTTATGGGAGGTTGCAGGAAAATTTGGTTATAGCTCTGAGCAATTCGGGTTGCAACTGTCCTTAGAAAAGATGGTTAGTGGTCTTTGATATGATTTTGTTTCTAATCTTGGATATGCTAATGACATCTGTTCAATTCTTTGTAGAGAAATGATGAGTTGGAGGATCCAAAGGAAACTCCTGAAGAGATGGCATCAAACTTTACCTGTGCGATGTTTGAGTCTCCTCAAGCTGTACTCAAGGGAGCAAGACATATGGTATTATAATTTTGTTTCCTTAGATTTAATTATTGAATGCTGCATAGTGTTATTCATGGTCTTTTCTGTCTCTTCATGTGATTTCAGGCAGCTATTGAGATTAGTTGTGAACCTTGTGTAAGGAAGCATGTCAGGAGCTACTTTATGGACTATGCTGTGATATCCACAAATCCTACGTCAGATGGAAATGCTGCAATAGATTCGTTTCATCAATTTTCAGTTGTTAAGTGGCTCCGTGAAAAGCCATTAAGTAGATTTGAGGATGCACAGTGGCTTCTTATTCAGAAGGCTGAAGAAGAAAAACTTCTGAATGTCACTCTCAAGCTACCTGAAAAGCATTTAAACAAGTTGATAAATGATTTTAATGAATATTATCTCAGTGATGGTGTTAGCAAATCTGCTCAGCTTTGGAATGAGCAGAGAAAGTTAATATTGCAGGATGCACTTTCTGGTTTTCTTCTGCCCTCAATGGAGAAAGAAGCAAGATCCGTGATGACTAGTAAAGCAAAGAAGTGGTTACTTACGGAATATGGGAAGAATTTATGGAATAAAATATCTGTTGGTCCATATCAGCACAAAGAAAATGATATTAGTTCTGATGAAGAAGCTGCCCCAAGGGTAATGGCATGCTGTTGGGGTCCTGGAAAGCCAGCTACCACCTTTGTGATGTTAGACTCAGCAGGTGAGGTGCTTGATGTTCTTTATACTGGATCTCTCACCCTACGTTCTCAGAATGTGAATGACCAACAAAGGAAGAAAAATGATCAAGAGCGAGTTTTGAAGTTCATGACAGATCATCAACCACATGTTGTTGTTTTAGGAGCTGTTAATTTATCTTGTACCCGATTGAAAGATGATATCTACGAGGTTAGTGCTCCTATAACTAGTGGTGCTGATCATTAAATTCTATAATGAGATTATAGTATTCCCTCCATCTGAACTTGCTTTCATGTTCTTTCATTTCTACTATTTGGTTCCTATCAGTTCTGCTATAAGAGTCTTATGTTACATTATGGTTGATGATAATTTAGAAGTTTTTAGGAATATTCGTATCATCTTACAATTTATTTATATTGATTAGTGTTTTAAAGGTGCCTTGAGGTGCTAGGTGTCACAATCGCACTCTTTCGAGACTCACGAAGCAATTACGACACTTACTCTCATCCTCAAGTAACTCAATCAATTAAAACTTGGGTCGCTGGTGGCACAAATGGCCTATGATTTAGCCTTTGCCCCATTCTTGAAAAATGATTTTAGAAAAGAGGGTGAGAAGAAAGCTTTGGAAAACATTTTGAAAGCAATTTGTGGAAGCAAATGTTATAAGCTAGCAGGCAATAAAGGACAACAAAAATGAGGTATATAACCTGGGTTGGAAGATTTGACAACTAGTATGACTGTGAACAATACGCTTTGAACAAGTATGACCGTGAAATCCTCCTCCACTTAATTGGTTGATGTTTCTATTAACTGACTCTCCTTGAATTCAGCAATGTGGAGCATCTGACTTTAGGTTTTCAATGCATTCCCAAGTGATATTTGTATCCAGGTTTTCAATGCATTCCCAAGTGATATTTGTATCCATTCCTTTTACAGTACTAGGACTTCATGCACATCTCTTTTCAGCTTGACTACTTGTCTCGTTCTCTAAGCTAGGATCTCTACCACTTCTTTTTGACAATATTCTTCAGCATGATTGGTGGTTGGGTAATCTCATTGTGCCTGATGTCCTTTAGATTGAGATAGTAGGGTTTCAAGTTACTCACCTATTTAATGGAGTGAATCGTCATCCGTGAAGACAATTGATTCTTGTATGTACGATTTCTCAACCTTCTAAATGACTTCAATTGTTCCTTCGTATTCTCGCAACAATCACTGATTCTTGTTGCTTTGGATTCAAAACTATTATGTTGTCAGCTTATCAAAACTTTGTCTTTGGCTTTGAATTTTAGTGGCTTGTGTTTCAAATTGGCCTATATCTTCATCCGTTTAGATGATTTCTCTAAGTAAGCACGAACTATTTTAAGGGTTTGTCTCCACTTGGTGAAGTCTACGCCTAGAGGCTCTTTCCAGCATATTGGTGGTCAATGACATGAGCCTTTGCAGGCCTAATAAACCCGACATTCAACAACTCATCTAGCTGTTTTCAAAGTTCTACTAGCAGTATACACATTTTTAGCAGGTGGTCTTCCCCGTGGTTGTAACTCAATTTCGTGATTGACTCTACATGAGGATAAAATTTTTGACAGACTTTCTAGCGTTACATCGTAGTGTTTTCCTAAGAATTGCTGGATCTGTATACAAATTGGTTCGCACGAGCCTTCATCTTCAATCATGGGAATGACCATAAAAGTGGGTTTGTCGTGGGTGAGACCCCATTTCAATTGTAGTGCCAATTTTTTCTTCACCCCTTTCAGTTGACCGTAGAAACAATGCAAGTAAACCTCTAAACACTGGTTGACCGGCTTTATTTGGCCATGCGTTTGAGGATGGTAGATTGTACTTCTCTTTAACGAAATGCACAGTGTAGGAGAACCACCTCTTTGACAAATGCTTGAGCTATCATTTTTGCTGAAAATCGATGGATTATTGCCATGAAGTAGGTATATTTTAGCATTGAAAGACTGAGATTTCGGCAAACCATCTAAGATTACTTGGAAATCTTCCCACACTCGCTCAAAGATTGACAAAGGTTGCAACAAACTAGATGGAGATGACGCCTGTACCATTTTACCTCCTTGGACCATTGCTTGTAAGTTCTTAAAAATCATGGGGTCTTCCCCATCATTTTGTCACAAGTGGTTAAAAGTATGGTTGGCCACAAATTAGATCCTTTGGATAACACTAGACACCCTTTGTACATGAAAGTATCTTGCTGGAGGGAATACTTAGGGACTGCATGCGAGTCTTCCTTCAAGTCCTCAAAGTCTTCATTAGTTGGTCATTGTGTTCCACTTCTTCCTTAACCACCTATATGTCAATCAATCAATGCAGGGACAATAATAGGTGCCAGATAAGTGGTAGGTGGCATACGTGGGGGAGCATCTGCCACATTTTTTGAATTTCAAAGTTATATCCTAGTAGTTTGGTCACCCTCTCTTGAAATTTGAGTTGAGCCTCCTTTTGTTTGAGGAAATAATGTAACGCATGTTCGTTAGTACACACGAAAAAATGGTGTCCAAGCAGATCATGCCTCAATTTTTGGACCTTGATTACAATAGTCACTTTTGACTGAATTAAGCAATTGGTCTATCATTTTGAGACATGATTGCACTTGCCCCTTTTCTAGATGTGTCTGCTTCAACCACAAATAGTTTATTGGAGTCGGGCAATGCTAGAATTGGAAGGGTCACCAAGGCGTGTTTTCGGCGTTCAAACGCTTCAGTAGCTTTTCCATCCTAACGAATGCCCCTTTATGCAACAAATCAGACGACACAGCAAACTTGATTCATCAAGGTTTGACATCACAGCAAACTCATAATGCCCCTTGTGTGTTTGGAACGATGTCTTTGGAATATCCTCCTCACGAATATGAATTTGATGACATCTCAAATGCAAGTCTAGTTTTGAAAAGACGTAGGCTTTGTGCGTCTCATCCAATAGTTCATTTTTTTTTTCTCATTTTCTCATAAGTGACGGGTCTCCACTCAACATGACCCTAGTCTCGCCCACTTAAACCAACATACTCAATTTTTTTTCCAATAAATCACCATCACTTCTTGTTTTCTTTACCTATGCATCACTAGCACCACATCTAAACCTCCTAACTTTAGAGGAAGGAAATCGTCCACTATTGTCAACTATGACAAGCATAGCACCCCGAGCTCATGTTCGTCTATTTTCCCTTTTATCTTCATTGTGCCACGATTCATCAACCTAACTACTAAATTCAACAATAATTTGACAACTTGCCTCACCTTCATCGTCTGGGCAGAAATCGTTTCTTCCATCTCCATATCCTTGATTTCTTCACACTATTTCCTTGCTATGGACTAAAAGCACCCTCAATTCTTTATTCTTACATCAATGGCTAATGAAAAAAATTTCATCACGACCGAAACATAATCCTTTCTCTTTCTTAGCTTGAAACTCTGCATTTGTGATTCATTTAATAGGACCATCCTTACACATAGGTAGAATCCTCTCCATCATAGTTACTACTTGTGTTGGGGCAGCTCAAAATATTTGACAGCGGGTTGAAATGCAGCCACAGTGGTAGGTTTATTGGGTCTAGGAGACAACTACCTGCTTTAGCTTGGTCCTTTGGCCATAGGGCCGCCTTAATACTTCTTTATGTGCCTATTGGCACAAAACTCATCAGCTCAACTTGAAACATTGGATCAAGCCCATTATTTAGATGACTTCGTAGTGGTTGAATAATAATAATAGCTCTTCTCAAGGCTTTACTAAGGATCTGCATTTCAGCTTATAATGACCGGGTTGCATTCCTTTGTTTGTTCCTATTTTCTCCATTAAGTTGTTTTAATGTACAGCATTCCAGATGGTTTATGTCATGTTATTCATTTCAGATAGTATAACAATTCGGATGGTGTATATCATGTCATTCATTTGCTATTTTATTCTTTGATCAGATCATCTTTAAGATGGTGGAGGAGAATCCTAGAGATGTTGGACATGAGATGGATGGATTAAGCATTGTATACGGTGATGAGTCCCTTCCTCGTCTGTATGAAAATTCTAGGATTTCCTCTGACCAATTGCAAGGGCAATCAGGTACTTGAACACTTGACCTTTTTCGTATGTATGACTTCTTTTTGCTTTTAAACTCCTATTTTATTGTGAATAATTTTATAAATTTCTTTTCTTATTAGGCATTGTGAAACGTGCTGTTGCTCTTGGACGTTATCTGCAAAATCCTTTGGCTATGGTTGCGACACTTTGTGGTCCAGGAAGGGAGATCTTATCTTGGAAACTAAATCCTTTCGAGAATTTTCTGACCCCAGATGAAAAGTATGGGATGGTTGAACAAGTTATGGTGGATGTGACCAACCAGGTTGGCCTGGACACTAATTTGGCTATAAGCCATGAATGGTTGTTCAGCCCATTGCAATTCATAGCTGGCCTTGGACCTAGGAAGGCAGCTTCTTTGCAGAGATCTTTGGTGAGGGCAGGATCAATTTTCACACGGAAGGACTTTGTTACAGTACATGGTCTTGGTAAAAAGGTATTTGTTAATGCAGTTGGGTTCTTGCGTGTTAGGCGGAGTGGGTTGGCTGCGAGCAGCAGCCAATTTATAGATTTATTGGATGATACGAGAATTCATCCAGAATCTTATGCCCTGGCGCAAGAATTAGCGAAAGATGTTTTTGATGAAGATATTAAAGGTGATGCTAATGATGATGAGGATGCAGAGATGGCCATAGAGCATGTCAGAGACCGACCTCATTTACTGAGAACTCTTGATGTTGATGAATATGCCAAGAGCAAAAAATGGGAAGATAAAAGAGAAACTTTTCTCGACATAAAAAGAGAACTGTTGCAGGGTTTTCAGGATTGGCGTAAGCAATATGAAGAGCCCAATCAGGATGAAGAGTTTTACATGATATCTGGTGAAACAGAGGATACACTTGCAGAAGGGAGAATTGTGCAGGCCACTGTCCGCAAGGTACTAGGTCAAAAAGCAATTTGTGGACTTGAATCAGGATTGACTGGGATGCTTATGAAAGAAGATTATGCCGATGGTTCTAGAGAGATTTCTGATTTATCCGAAAGGTTGCATGAGGGGGATATTGTTACTTGCAAGATCAAATCAATTCAGAAGAATAGGTATCAGGTTTTCCTTGTTTGCAAGGAGAGTGAGATGAGAAGTAATCGGCACCAGATTACTCGAAATCTTGATCCCTACTATCATGAAGATCGAAGCAGGCTACAGAGTGAGCAAGAAAAGTCTCAGAAAGAGAAGGAACTGGCGAAAAAGCATTTCAAGCCAAGAATGATTGTACACCCTCGATTCCAGAATATAACAGCAGATGAAGCAATGGAGGTCTGTTTTCCTCTGAAAAACTTTTTCTTATTTTAAATTTTAGGTTAAACAAAGTTAGGAAATCAGGGTGTCACAATTAGTGATGATAAAATTGTTTAGGTGGTATATGCTTTACTATTTAGTCACCTTACAAGTCTTTAGAAAAACAATAAAGAGCACCTTTCATTGAGCAAAATGAAGGTGGAATGCTCAATATTAATGCAAAGGCAAACGACAATTTGAGCTTGGAGGCAGAGGGGAGACATTATGGGCCAACTACAAGAAGCAAAACTTCGTAAACTCGACAAGTCGCAAAGAATCTGAATAGTTGGTGACTACAATGAAAAGTGAAGATTATTCTCAAAAGGACTCATTTGTATGAGAAATTAAACTTTATTAAGATAAATGATAGAACAAAAGGGAATTACATTAAAAGGAAGAAACCCAGATAAAATGGGACCTCTAAGACATTGTATCGAGCCATGTACCACACCTCCTTTTCTTTTGAAGAGCCCGCAAACTAAAGTTGTGCAAAGTGGAAGGGCAAAAGCGAACTTAAAAAATAAAGGAGACAAGGCAGGTTGTCATGCAACCAAGGATCTTGCAAGCACATGCTTGGGATCCATTGCCTAGGGAAAGCTTCACAACCATGGAAAATTAAGGGAAATCTGACGAGAGTGACACTTGTGTGGACCTACTAGTCAGATGTATATCACATTCACTTACTACAATCTTATATCACAAAGCACATACTTAAGAGGGGGCCATAGCCATTTAGCATCTTGCCATTTTGCTTGCGTTTAATGATGAGATTGCTAAATGGCTATAAGTCTTAAGTCACACATGAACACACGTTGGGTTTTGTTAAGATTAAGGAAAAAAATCCTCCCTCCTTGAACTAGAGAAAATGTGTAAGATGAGCTCTCCCCTTAGTCACATGAAAGAAAAGACTTAACAAAATTCCTACCATATCCATATACTCGAACATACTAAGAATATCAATGATCACAAGAAACAGGGATTAGGTGTTACCCTGCTCGGATCCCCTAACTTTTTTTCTTTTTCTGTTAATCAGAATCAATAACCATTCATTGCTGTGATGAAATGGAATACAAAAGAAGTCCTTTTGGATGATAATGATTACAAAAAACTCCATTGGTTCGCAAGGGTGGTAAGACTAAAATTACAAAAAAGGGGAAGCAATTTGCTCCACGTAATAGCTAAATGCCTAAAAGAGAAATAAGATCAATAAACTAGCCGAAGTCATGATCCTTGTCTTAGACTAAATCTAAATAATAAATAAAATAGGGAGGTCGACTACTTCTCTTATTTTACTGGACTACATAAATATCCTTCGACACTCCCTTCAAGTTGAGTAATAGATATCATTCTTTTTCAGCTTGGATACTAACTCATGAATTACACAAATATCTCCTAACTTAAGGCTAATCCTTCGACAGTTTGCATGTTTAAAAATGATTGATTAGTTTTTTCGTGAATGGTACTTTTTGTTCACTTAATTCTCTTATTGGATCTTTTCTAACACTCTTTTCTTTATGGCAGCTCTTGTCTGACAAGGATCCTGGTGAAAGTATTGTCCGACCTAGTTCTCGTGGACCTTCTTTTTTGACTTTGACACTTAAAATTTACGATGGGGTATATGCTCACAAAGATATAGTTGAAGGTGGAAAGGAGCATAAAGACATCACTAGCTTATTGCGTATTGGGAAGACCTTGAAAATAGGGGATGACACTTTTGAGGACCTGGACGAGGTTAGTCTTGTGTTCCAGTATCCATAGATAGAGGTCTTCAATGTGATTCATGTCATAAGTTGTAGTAGTTTTTATTTACATCTTAGGATCCGTTGATTTCTAGGCTTCTGCATTTGAGCATCAGATAATGGTTTTTAAATTAATTCTTGGTACCCTGTTCTCTGTGTTGATATTTTCCCCCAGAAATTCCTGACAAAATTTATCGAATAACTATCATATGATTAACAAACTTCCTCAGAACTGTATGTCTTGGTTGTTTGTTGAATTTGGCGCCTCTATTGAATATCTCTTGTTTGCCGCCCCCAAAAAAAAAAATGCAGGTGATGGATCGCTATGTTGATCCTTTAGTTGCTCACTTAAAGGCAATGCTAAGTTATCGCAAGTTCAGGAGGGGCACAAAAGCAGAAGTTGATGAACTTATGAAGATTGAGAAGTCAGAGTATCCAATGAGAATAGTTTATGGCTTTGGAATATCTCATGAACATCCGGGTACATTCATTTTGACATACATACGAAGCACAAATCCACACCACGAGTATATTGGTCTCTATCCAAAGGGGTTTAAATTTAGGAAAAGAATGTTTGAAGATATTGATAGGCTTGTGGCCTATTTTCAAAGGCACATCGATGATCCCCAGCATGATTCAGCACCATCAATTAGATCAGTTGCTGCTATGGTACCAATGCGGAGCCCTGCAACTGGTGGCTCTTCAGCAGCATCTGCAGGTAGCCCTTGGGGTGGTTCATCACATGATGGTAGCTGGAGAAGCCAGTCATATGATAGGGATCGTTCTTCTACTCCTGGGTCTAGAACAGGTGAGGTCTACAAGATGTTGCATTCTTTTTTCTTTTCTTTTTCTCTTGAAAAGTGCATTTAAATTACATATGCTCTTGGGATGTTCAGGTTGAATAATGTTATTTCTTTTCCTAAACCACTGGAGCTCCTTTTCTGGGGCTTAGTCAGGCTGTTTTCCTCTTTTTGGTGCTCTTTAAAGAGTTTTTGTTACTATGATTTGTTGTGTATCCATACCAATTACTTTTTTTTGGGTAATCTTCTTGGCTTGGTGGGAAAAATCCTCTCTTATATATAGTTGTTTGTTTCCTTAACTAAAATAAAAAAGAAAAATACAACAGCTAGAGCTTCTTTGAAGTTGTTTGGTTCAGTTTACTGAACACATTCAAAATACCATTAACGAGTTACAATGTTATAGATTTAAATGGCTTTAAGCTTTTTCACTTTTTATGAGAAAACCTTGATTACATAACATTAATTTTGACCATGAATATGTTTTTTCCTGCTTTTATTATGCCATCATCGATTTTATGTATTTTGATACTGTGTTAAGTATCTGATCTTTATGTAGTAAGATTGACTCATCTAATGGTCTAAACCTTCATTGGGTTTGTGCGTGCATCTTTCTGGTGTTGGGGGAAGTGAGAGGGGGTGCTTCTGAGGTTCGTGATTGATGTTTTTTTTTTCCTTAAAGTTTGCTCCTGTAAGAGTGCTTCCTTTTTGGCATTTTCACCTTTCGACCCTTCTTTGTATGTTCTATATACATTTGTAAGTGGTGTACCATTGAAAGTTAGCAATTTTGTGAATATTTTTTCTTATTCTTGATTGGTTTGGCTATGATTTTTACTCCAGTCGCAGATTGCTCTTTTTCGGTTGTTTTCCCGCTTTCTTTTTGGCGTGGTTTTGGGTGCTGGTAGAGAATTCATGCCATTTTATTGTATTTATTCTTCTCATATTTCATTTTACCCTCCATCTTTATATTCTGCTTGCAGGGAGAAATGACAACAGAAATTCCAGTGGTCGTGATGGACATCCAAGTGGTCTGCCTAGACCATACGGTGGACGTGGGCGTGGTCGAGGCTCATACAATAATAATAGAGGGAATAATGAGAGACCAGATTCTAGTTATGATGGCTCCAGATGGGATTCATCTTCAAAGGATGGGGATGATGGATTAAGCAACTTCCCAGGAGCTAAAACTCAAAATTCACCTGGAAAAGAAGCCTTTCCTGGTGGCTGGAGCGCTGGTGGGAGCAGCGGGGGTGGTGGTGGTAATGGATGGAGCGACAGTAAAGGCGGTGGCGGTGGAGGTTGGGGTGGGACTGGTGCGAGTTCGGTAGGTAACAGTGGGGGGTGGGGTTCATAACTCTAAACCTTTTTCTCTCAACTAGCTTCCATTTGAAGGTCTACTAGGTGATCAGTAATTCTTACCCCGATCTTATTACACCGCAGCTTATGATCTTTAGATAGTAATATAGTCAGAAATAGGTGAACCCTTCCCCCTCTCCTGATGTCTTCTGCCTTTAACTCTTTCACAGTGACAAAAATAACTCATCATATTCATTCAGGTGGTTGGGGAGGGAGGGGGGAAATGGGTGGGGTGGAATTCACCTTATATAGGAAAAGAAAAGGTTTTGAGGGCTGTATTTATAAGCCTCTTTTGTCCTAAAAGCTCGCTCTCGGTCGAACCGATTGCTTGATGTGAATACTTGAGCACAAAAATCTACCATTGCTGTATGTCGACATCTTCTTACTGCTAACTTAGTTCCATCAGTCTCAAGTGTTCATTTTTTTTCTTTTTTTTACGTTTTGGCTTGGTTGGTCGATTTTTGTTTTTGAAATTTACCTTTTTTTTCTTTGGGAAGATGTAAGTTACCTAGCTAGTTGTTTGGGCTAGACAAGACTTTGTAGTCGCACAATATAATATTCTGGGAGTTCTGGATCTTTTTTGGTTCAGTGTAAATATTTTATTATCCAGTTCCAGTAGTTTATAGTATTTACTTATTCACTCCCTAATTTTAAATTGAAATTTGATAAAATTTGCAAACTACGGTTTAAACGATTATTTAGGAAATTTGTATTTATTTGGTTTTCAAACTTCTAAAAATAAAAATTAAGTTCTCAAGCTTTTGAACGGATTTATTAAATAGGATTTATTTGGCATTAAAGTCGAACTTAAATCTAAGAGATCAATTATTATTATAAAAAAGATAAATCAACCAGTATGAAAGTTTAAATAATTAATTTGAGTTATATATATTTTTAATAATACCCTTTACTTCCATAGAAAATATGAACTTCGCTTGCTAGGTCGCTCTTGTTATTCATTCGCTTTTTACCTTGGTCCATATGCAAATTTCAATTATTATTTTGAAATTTTTTGGATCCTTTTTATTTCTAGTTAGAAGGAATTCAAGGGGTCCTTATGAAAATTTAAAAATACGATCTTTTGATTAAGGACAATCTCCAAAATGAAATGACTTTGACTATCTGTTCATTAGTAAAAAAAACCTTCACCAACTTTTGAATTGGCGAAACAAGAACTTTATGTGAGAGCCGAAGTCCCAAAAGGGGGAATTGGACATTTTTTTTTTTTATATAGGGGATCAAGGTGGTTTTCCTAGGAGATGGAAAATTCGCGGCTGGGTTTTATCAATATGCAAATTCTTCCTCAGTTAAAAGAATGAAATTGACTTATATTATGACAATACTAGATAGCATAGATATCATTATGGGAGAAATTGATCGTTAAAATGATAATTGATACATTACAAGTCCAAGATATCAATTCTTTCTTCGAAATTGGAATTCTTAAAAGAAGTGTATGGAATTCTACGTGTGCTTGTCCCTATTTTGATTTTGACTACTGTGATTTGAGCTGAGGGAGTAAGCAGTTACCTGAACCAATGCTGCAAACTTCCAAACACCATAGGATCTTTGTAAAATTAATCATTACGAGTATTATGACAAATTTGATTGGAAAGTTAATGACAAAAAAGAAAAAAGAAAAAGAGATTCATTAGCTCATTATTTAACAAGTCAGAATATCTATTTTATTGAAGTACATTCAGGCTGACATTCGATTCAAGTCGGTGACGAGTCTTAACCTTCCATTGAATTTGAGACCCTGCCTGCCTCCCGAAGACTTGGCGTCGTTCGGCCCACAACCAGTTAGTCTCTCCACCCTAACAACTGTAAAGCTGGATTCTGAAACTAAAACGCTCACCCCACTTTGAAAAACTGATTATTATCAACAACGATAATAATCAAAGCTAAAAACAAACCCATCTCATTAGTGCTACTAAACCCACCATCCCCATTGTTTGGTATCTCCATAATTTATGTCTCATACAATACTTGATAATAAATTACAAAACAATAAAAAGGGGTAAACGAGGGAGGAGGGGAGATGGGAATGCATTCCCAAGGCGTGAGGGTAGAAATAAATTCTCCCTTAACTCTTTTAACACCATTTTATGCTTTTTCATGGATCAAGTGGTGTTTCAAGTACAACAGGCAAAGCATCCCATGACAAAACAGAGCATAGAACTCATTTGTGGATGGTCCAACTCTTCTTCCATCGCAGCTACTGTTAATCAGTTTAAGTTACAGCATATCAGCCATTTCTAAGCTCGGGAATCGAAAAGAACGAATACAAAACCTACTGAGTACGATGATAAACTACTTCCACTGAAGAGTCGTACGCAACTAGCTACGTAGATTATCCCGTGAAGAGGATCTGGTTTTAGGAAGAACCACATAACGGTGAAGTTTGTGGGATAATAAGCACATATACTTGATACTACACAAGATTGGAACTCTCTCTACCAAAAGAAAAAGCCAACTTCTTCATGTAAAAGCATGACGAGCATGGCTGTCGTATTCGATAGAGTGGTTTGAGTACCGTAACAAAGGATGATTTAGAACTTGAAATCCTTCTTCTTCGATTTTCCGTCCTTCTCTTGCATCTTACGTTTTCTTTTCTTCTCATTCTGCAAAAAAAGTTTCCCCATCAAAATATGATCAACAAAAGAAATCGCTGTCGAGTTCAAGTACGAGCAAATTTTCTGCCTCTTTTGTTTTTCCCAAAAAACAAAGAATATAGAACTGATTGGTTAATTCATTTGATAATAATAAGAAAAAAAAAAATCAAACCTCTGCAACCATGTCGCTGAAGTCTTCCCTCTGACTCCGTAACTTCTCCTCTTCCCTGGCCTCCTCGTACCTGTGAAAAGAGAATAAAGAGAATAAAGAGAATTAGAAGCTGCAACCATACTATAACATGAATGCCAAAACTATACATCTAGGTGATATCACATACTTCGCAGGTAGAACATTTTCCATAGCTTCCAATTCTTCAGGTCGTAAAGTAACATCTACTTTATCAGTTTTTTGACCTCTGAGCAAGTCAACCTACAAGATATATAGCCATGAACAGATAGATTAACTTTTGTTGAATAATCACCCTTTACATATTAACATGAAACAATAAAAAGTTGCTTACCCTTTTGGCTCCCGTCTTATCTTGAGTACCGCCACTAATAACATAACTGAAGAGAAAGATACACATCAAAGAGTCAAATTTAAGCACAAAAAGAAAGAGAAGTTAGACGATAATCATAAAAAGATAAAAGCAAATAAACTGCATACGTATGTGTAGTTCCAAGCAAAGTCCCAGGAGCAACTTTCTCTTCCTTTTCTTCTAGGACCTTCAAGAACCAAACAGTTGGTAAATCACATTTCAGTTTGGAAAACAAAAATAGAAAGAAGGCAAGTTCTGATGAAATCACATTCACAGACTGTTTACTTACTTGGTAAAGGGGCCTGTCCGGTTCCTTCCTCTGTTGTTTCCGAAGGTCAATAACATCAGGTGTCTCCACACCAGTAGGGGTGCTGCATGAAACAGAAGTCAATTATTGAACAGCTTACAGGATAATCACAGAGGTTCAGAATCCAGTACAAACAAAATATTTGAACTCATTATTGAATCAATCCAGAGAATAGAATCGAACAGGAAAGCATAAACGAACTCCAAAGTTCAGGTTTAGATATCTAAAAGGTAAGGGACAAACAACCATGAAGGTATGCTTCAAAACAGATGCATATAAGACTAGGCTAAATAAGCATTCAATCAATTAGATATTCAGTTTAAACATGCAATTGGATTGGATTTGGACATGGCTGGGACAGAACATAACCGTTTTGGGGCAGTCAACATGGTTTTAATCTTTTAAGTTCAGTCTATTCTAGCTAAAGATAAGGTTTCTATGGAAAAGAAAAGGAGAGGCCTCAAACCATATTACCAACCACATACTACCCCAAATGGGAATCTCAATTCCTTCAGCAGGATTACCACAGTGCATGAAATAAACCAAAACATCCATATTAACTGACGTGACTTAATCAAACATGTCTTAATGTTGGAGAATTAACATGTCATCTCTTTAACTTTTCTTCATTGTGTTCATGTTGGAAATTTGAACATTCAAGAATATTTTATTCTTTTCAGATAAGAATTTTCAATAAAATGGGATAAAAAGCCAGACTTTCTTTGAGAATAAATGAAAGAATACACGAGGAATAAAGGGAAAAGAGATGAAGGGGAAAAAACTCAACTACAGTAAAAACAAGCTTCAATTAGACAAAATGAGACATAAGAGATGATTACAAAAGTCTTTATAAACAAAAACCAATGGTATAAAATGACATACCTCGATAGACTATCCACAGATTCAATGCCATCTTGCATTTCCTCTTCTTCAAGTTCCTCCTCATCCTCCTCCTCCTCCACCTCTTCTTCTTCCTCTTCTTCCAAATCACCCCAATGTTTGGTCTTATCAACAGGTTCCTCCTGCCGAAGGCATCAACAATCAGCTACAACATATACACAGAACTCAAAAGGGGATGGATAAGAGAATCACACTATTATCGAAACCTTTTTCTTAAGAGAAACTTAGTATAAAAGAATGTCTCAAAATCTCAGTGCTAAACAGTAAGGAATTGGCATAAAAGAGAATCCATACTGGAGTCAAAAAGGGTTTCAGCAACGATGTATCTCAAACATAGAGTGATTAAGAACAAATATTGGATATGGTAAATCTGCATCTCCAAATTGATGTTCACCATTTATATCTGTAATTCTACCCCTTTTCCATAGCTCTAGTTTGAGCAGGTCTTATATCAATCCACAAATTTATCGGATGTCCTCCAAGGGACAGTTTGAGCAAGTCTTATAAAAACCTAAATGTTGGATACTTAGTTCTACTTTTCATGGATTCATCCTTCTAAATCAATAGAAAAATCTTTTGTTGAAAAAAAAATAAAATAAGATACCTCATAGTTAGCTTGTTCTTGCTGCTGAACACCAAAAACATCTCCATACAGTGGACGACCATACTATCCATGAAAACAGAAAGAACAATGGTAAGATTAATCTGATAGGCATTAAACTGAAAAAAAAAATGACAAGTCAAATACTTACTTCATCTACAGGAGGCTTGCCCCAGCCACCAGGATGATAGCCAAAGCTAGCTCCAGGTGGAATGGGAGCATTGAGTCCTGGAATCTTTAGATCTGGATAGGATGGAGGTGGACCATATCTCTATGGAGAAAAACAAAAGAAAATTATGATCACAAATAAGAACAGCTTTAAGAAAACACGAGGTAAGATTTCAGTTTGACAATAAGTTTAATTGCCGAACCTGCATGTTGATGAGCCATGGAGGAGGAGCGCCATCTGGCATGCCAAGTGCTTCTTTCAGTTCATGTGACAGCATGCCTGGTTTCATCTCCCTTAACTTAACCTATATGCCAAGGAAGAAATAAGTAAGAAAAAAAAATCCCCACTATTAACTACACAATATCTGTATACAAGCAGCAGTCACTACCAGCTCCTTATTTATGAACTTAAATGCACATTAGCCAATCATATCCTAGAGACCAAAGAGCATTGTCGAAAAATAATGGTAATAGCCTAATTACCTCGAATTCTTTCCCTTCATAGTATAGATCTCCAAGAGTTGTCAGCTTTGGCTTTGTTTGGTACTTAAAAAAAGCATCATGAAGAACCTAACAAGAGCCAATCTAATTAGTTAGAATATTCACATTCGGGGCATGACATCAAAGACATCTAGAAGCAGACATAAATCTAGATGTTACTAGTCAAATATACATCAAAGAAAAAAAGTAAAAACCTGATAATCAATATCCATCTTTCCCATCTTTGGCTGCATTCGTTCTCTTTGCTTTTGCTTCAATTTTTTACTATCCTCTTTTTCTATGTAGGCCTGCATAACAAATATAATAAAGAATTGGAAATTTCTTTTTCTGAAAAAGAACAATTGGAAATTTCAGGCATCATATTAGACATAGAATGTGTGTTGAAATACAGTTAGACTGAAAACAGGTTTTGCCAGCATAATATGAACTAAAGTTGCAGTGGAAGCTACCTGTCTAATCTTCTCAATTCCTGTTGCTGCAATGAAATCTGGAAGTTGGAATGGTTGTTTTTCAATACCACGCTTCCCCTACAAAAGGAATCCAACTACTACTGAGATACAATCCAAATTAAGATATTAATTCATAAATAGCATCATAGATTGGCAGGATCATTATTAATGAAAAGGGCGTCTAACATTTCAAAACAGACTGATTTTTTATATCGAAGTAGATATATATGGGGAAAAATCATGGGTACAAAATTTCCCATCAATGCAACTTAAAATTATTCACATCCCAGCCCACACCACCAAATATACTAAAATATAAATAATCCAAGGGTGCTCTTAGCAAACACCTACAAGTTCCAGCTTGAAAAATGTCACGGCCACACCCCTGCAAGAACCAGATATGTATATATAAGAGAAACCTTATCAACACGATCTTCCCTCACTCAACTCTTTCATTTCCTCATGTTGAATATACCCATCAATTGTGCATAGATGTATATAGTTGTAAATTTAATATCAGCAGAATTACTAACCTGTAAAAATTTCCGTTTTTGACACCAATGCCTTGGCACAGGAACGGTGTTGCGATAAGATTTTAGATAAACAAGTAACTTCGGATCAGCTGCAGTTGCGTCCCAGATCTGAACAGTAAACAGACAAGCACACAAGAACATCATAACCAGAAAATGCAACCAGACACTCCGGTTTCAGACTTTTATGATGATGTTTTAAGGTATTAGATACATGCAATACGGTATGAAGTGCTCCCTTTCTACCTCAACAACATCAGGTCTCAAACAAATCTGCTTCAGCTCTGCAATCTTCATACGCCGTTGCAGCTGAAAGTGACAAAAATCATTTACTTTCAGATCACTATGACAAGCAATAACCAATGCCGACTTTTCTACATAAATGTTAAGATAATAGCAAGGCTCTAAAACCTTCTTTTTCTTGTTTGACAAGCCCTTTTCCTTTTGTTGGTTATCAAGTTCTTCATCATCAGAATCGGAGTCCGACTTCTTAGATGCTGCATTTTGGGCAGACTCATCTTTGTTTTCATTCTCCTATATAGAATTAGAAAGCAGAAAGTTCAGAGGATTGATCATGACTGAAGAGATGGAACTGATTAGCAAACTTACACTGGTAAGTTTATACTTACCTCAGTACCAGCTATCTCACTGAAACTGAATTTCTCAAAAACTTTTCTAAATTCTTCATCCAAGCTATCATCCAGTTCGGCCTTCTCAGGTACATATTCGATTTCTACTTTCTCAACAACCTATAAATTCAAAAAGAAATAAATGCATTTTGAATGGCTGATTAACATCAAGCAATTAATTTAACTATATAGCATGAAGCAAAAAGGAAGAGGGAATTGAACCGTGAATGTTCTCGCTGTCCAACAATCAACATTCTTAACTCCTTTTTTCTTAATAAAAAATAAATAGGTACCTTCCTCGAAGGAAGGTGAACGAACAACCTAAAATAAAACTAGAAATTGAAATAAAAGAGAAAAAAAAAAACCTGCAGTGGATTATCGTTCTCCTTCGTATCGTCGCCAGAAGCGTCACTATCCTCTCCAGCAGTAGCCTCCACCTTAGAAGCCTTCTGGTTCTTCTTCTGCTTTCGCCGACGACGACGTCGTTCGCTTTCCCGCGACTTCTTGGCGGCGCCAGATTTAGGGTTAGAATTAAGGTCCAAGTCGCCATTCGAGACAACTCCATTCGACTGAGAAACCTCCGCAGTCATTCTCGGATTCAGTCTTCGCACAACTCGATCAGTGAAGAAACCGCGTACGCAACTGTATAATGAAGAGAAGAACAGAACATAACAAATCAAAATAGAAATGTACGGAAATCAGCAAATGATGAACAGGAAAACAACCAAAACCGAGGATTAAAAGGCAGAAAAATAACAAAAACCATAGAGTAAAGAAGAAGAAAAACCTGTTTCCAGCAGGGCCACGGCGGACGAGGATAGTAAGGGCAAGACGGAAAGCAGGTTTTCTGTAACTTCTCCGGTGAGAGCAGAAACGAGAGGCAAGGCGGAGTTAGCGGCGGAAAATCTTGGAATTATATTGAGAGACAATCAGGCAGGTGGTGGAAGGGAAATCTCAAAAATCTGTGTGTGTTTGTGTGTTGCATAGCTAAATTCGAAGTGAGAGAAATTGAACGGACGCCATTAGAGGGATGGAGTTCTTGAGAGGGGGTAACGGGAATGTGAAAAGTCGTAATTGCCCCTCCTTCAACGCAAAGATCCTGGCCTTTTAAGTACATTTCTAAGGCCAAATAAGTCCTTTAGCACACAATACTCGTAAGTACATTTTTAGGATTGTGCACTTGCCATGTGGAACGTATGCCATTACCATTTAGCATGGATACGGAAGAGTCCGATACTCGAGTAAATCCTAATGGATGGGTATTCGGGATGTTTCGATGAGATGATCGACACATGGGTCAGTTCCCAATGGATGTGTCTGAATAAATTAAGATGGCCGATGTGTTTAGAGACATGGGATGACACCACGATGTATGGATCATGTAGTTGCAAACCGAGACGACAATGAGATACAACATTGTTGTGTCACAACGATTGAACATGCACGCACGAGCAGCGTGTGTAGCCAAACAAACTATTAACTGTGACTCGGTGGTGGTTTGCTTCCAATCGCAGCGCTGTCCTAGCTCGACGGCTTTTAGCAACTCAAATGGCTCGGTCTAACCTTTTTCAACCCGTTCCGTTGTTTTGGACCTCTACTCCCACTTTTTACCCTTCTGAAATTGAATTTGGCAGTTTCAAAGAAATTTGAGACAAGTACAACCACTATTTTGCCAAATTAAATTGTTGTAAGGTACATCAGGTACATCAGGTTGCTAAACATGTTCTAATCTGGTGGTGTTGTGAACTCACTTAGGTTGACTTAAACTCAAGAGACAAATTTGGACTAGCTCCAAGAATAAACCAGCGACTCCCGCTTAAGCTAATCATTTAAGTGACTTCACTACTGGGTTAGTTAGATGAATTGCTTAAAGTGCGTATGATGCATTCCCTATGACCCTTGAATGTGTCGTACCTTATGATTGTTTAATGTTTGTTTATTATATTAGTACTGTGTAGCAAGTATGTTGTGATATAAAACTTACCACTTGTCACAATCGCACTTTGATGGCAGCAGACTTGCAGTTGTGCGGCACTCACTTCTCAGCAACAAGTGAGTTAAGCCTATCGTTCTTGCATCGCCTACGGCCAAGTGACGTATGCTCAAGCCTCTTGCCCCGGTTCAAGAATAAAATTTTAGAAAACAGGGTAGAGAGATTTCGAAAAAGAGTTTTAGAGCAAGATTTGAGAAATTGAAATTAGTGTTATATGGGAATGTAAGCAAAAGGCAACAACAACGGCTTACCGCATATAACTATCAGGTAGGGAGAAGTTGAGAATATGTTATGTTATGAAATATCATGTTGACACTTTATGCCATTGAAAATTGTGCTATGTTATGAAAGTGTTATACCATGTTATACTCTACGTTATGAGATGAAATAAAATGATTATGTTACGTATGAAATGAACGAAGATATAACTTGCATCACAACTACATGTCATTATTCTAAATTATGGGGGTATGTTCACGTGCATTGGGATACTTTTCTGCTATGATTAGTATGGATACGTACACTAGGATATATGATACGGTATTTATATACAATATGATACTATGTGTGCTCCCTTCCCTCCATGGTATACCAATATCGTGAATGTACGCTAGTCGAAGACCAGGTCCAAAGGTACATTTACAAGCTCGCCAAGGGTCCGTGTGCGCACATGTGAGCTATGTGTAAAGAAATACTACACATCTAATTTTGCTCGTAAATAGAGACTACGGTCATAGGATTGGATTTCCTGACCTCAGTAGTGGGCTTACTGAGTATTTCTTAAAACACCAAACCACATGCTACTCTTATTTATTTTTCAAGTAATGGTAAGACACCTATATAAGAATGATAACGACGCTACATTGACGACCATGGAACTAAAATTAGGATAGATGCATTCATGTTATTTGCGGCTCCTAGATTAGATGAGGATACAGTTTTATTCCATTTCTTCTTTTATTTAAAATTTTACGGTATTTATTTTTGTTTTAAAGATTTTACTACAAACATATAAGTTTATGACATCATTTATGAAATATTTATAATAAATGTTTTGTACTTAAATAATCATGTCATGCATGTGGGACTGACTTTATTGTAGTAGAAAAATAGGGTTACATGTTTGGCCATACACGTCACCTATACGTGCATGTTAACTCTTTTGCGCAACTCTAGTAGACTTACCTCTGCTCTAGGCCAAGTACTAAGACTCAACCTTGCGGTGCACTCTAGGACAATGTCCTTCATATATATATATACATATAATTTTAAATATTTGTTGAAAATATATTTATATTAAGTAGGGTGGAGATGAGGATGAAGATGAAAAATATAATTTCGTCGCTGGTCCCATTTGTCTAACGAAGAAAAAAAAAACGTTTCGTACTTCCTCCCTCATTCTCTATCTAAAAGTAGATCCCTGCCCCGTTCGAGGTGGGTCTTCAGTCTCGTGGGTAGAATAAATATCTCTACTAGGGACCCTACCCAACGGACCTAATCTCTGACGCTTTTCAAACCATCGTTGCTTTTAATCTCGTATATGCCTGAGCTTGGCTATCACATAGCTCGATGGAGCTAGTGCGCGATTTTCCACCATCGTTTTTTAATCCAATTTAAGCCTTCATCCACAAAATCGATTTGACCTAGACCTATGTCTCTTATTTTAGCGGTTGTTCGTCTTATTTTAGTCTAGGGTTTGTGTTCGTTCTTTGGTTTTTGACTATGGGTGTTCCACGTCTCTTATCATAAGACTATTCCCTCTAAGGAGATCATGAACAACGTTTCATCTAGTCATGATTTTCTCAATTTTGATACGCACACGTTGATCACACACTCATATAAATTTTGGATACAAAAATATGTTTAACTTGATTCAACGAAATAGAGAAAACTACTTATTGGAATGAATTAAAAGATAACCGAAAAATAGGTAGCACTTGAGGTCCCTAAAAAAAGAAGGAAAAGACCGAATCTTACTAGAAGGAAGAAGCAAGAAGGAAACAAGTCATCCTAAGACAATTCCCTCTTCAAGGCCTTACTGAGAGGTTCACTTCTAGTTAATGTATCCATGCTGCTGACAGCTCGATGTAAAAAAGGCCGCATTCTTGGTTCGGGCTTTAGTCATTCCCGAAGATCCCAGGTATCACCACATCGATATCCTACACATGCAAGTAGAACCTCTGATCCACCTGGAAAGAGAAAGGTAGAAATCGAGTTCCAAAAGGAATGGACAGATTCCCCTGCAGAGAGCCGGATGAGGGGAGACCTTCACGTCCGGTTCGGAGTAGTAGAAAGTAGAACGTTGGGTGATGATGAGACTAAGACTGCTCTATGATCTCCTAGAAGGCAAGAAGTAGGGGTGTACATGATCCGAGTTGGTTGGGTTGAGGGATTTTTTTTTGACCCAACCCAATACTTAGAGTGGATTAGTAACCCAACCCAACCCTCTATTTTCGGGTTGGGTTGTTGAGTTGTCAATTTTTTTTAAAGGTTTTATTTATTCACTATTTATAATTTCACATCTTTGATAAAATATATTAAAATTTCACACACAAACACAAATCTATCTATAATTATTCACTTAAAAAACAACAGGCGAAAATTGTAACGTTTAACCTACTCCAATATTGTCATAAAATAAAAGACAGTTAAATACCGACATTTCTTATCAATGGGTTAAAATAAAAAAATATAAGGATAAATCATCAAATCAAATAAACAATAAAAATGATTAGCAAAAAATGTGGTATATAACAAAAATAAAAATGCTATAAAATATTTGAATTAGAGTCCTACACTAAATAAAATAAAAAATAAAAAATAAAAAATAAAAAATAAAAAATAAAAAAATAAAAAAATAAAAAAAATAATATAAAAGAAATTAAACAAAATAATAAAAAGATGTATATCCGGTAGGTGTGTTTAGAGAGGCCGAGTTACCACAAATCTATTGATACGGAAAAGTTCTAACATAATTTATATATTTTTATTTGGCTCGGGTCAACTTGAAGGTTTTATCTACGAACCCGAAATCGAATAGTTCGGGTTTAGAAAAATAAACTAAATCTTTTCTGAAATGCTAATCAAACCCAACCCAATTCAACCCAACCCTTATAATTAGGATTGGGTTAGTACAGGTTGTCCGATTGAATGTACACCCCTGACAAGAAGGCTAGTTATTACAAGACATCACATATCACATTTCACATCAGCAATTCTTGAGGTATAAGTTACCATAATAGAGTAAAAATAATTTATTTTTACCGAAGATAACACAAGATTTCTCCTTTTTTTTTTTTTATTGCGAATTTATTTTAAAAAAATTTTAGTTTTAAAAAAACATTATTTTTACTATAAATTTATATGCTTTTATTACCCAATTTCCGTTAATAATTAAAAAAAAAAAGTAGTTTATTTTAAAATTTTAATTAGAAAAAAAAGAAAAAGAAAAAAAAGAAATCAACTATTTGGTATAATTTAGCTGAAAAAATAAAAAAGAAAAAGAAAAAGAAAAAGAAAAAGACGTCAATGGATAAAGCCATCAAATTTATGATTACAATTTGTAACTCATCAAAATCGGATTCCGTCGATGTTTTGTGCGAACAGCTACCATTTTCGCTGCACCAGCTCTACTTTTTGCTAGGAAGCACCGCGTTCCATCACAGCCTCCATTGAAAGAAACTCCAGAACCATGTTGTTTCAGGTTGGAGGGCAGGGGACTCGTCCCACCTTCTTCGAGATGGCCGCCGCTCAGCAGCTTCCTGCTAGTCTTCGTGCCGCTCTCACTTACTCCATCGGCGTATGATTCTCTCTCTCTCTTTTCAAACCATCTCTTCATTAACTTTGATTTTGTGTATGCGTTCGTCGGAGACTAGTCTATCGTGAATTTTGACCCGCCATTTCTGTGGCAGTTTTGTTGTTGTTCTCTATTCTTCGCGAATTCGGACTTCTTCTTGGTAGTTGCAAGTTATCTGCGGTTTTGTGTTGTTGTTTATTGATTCGAGAATGACTCATTGAATTTCCCCATTTCGTGCTCTTGTAATGTTCTTCTCTTAATTTGGAATAGGGTGTAGGGTTGAAAATTTCGTTGTAATTTGTGTGCTTAAGGCTCTTGGCGGAGGACGTATGGCTTGTGTCAAAAGTGATTTTTGATAGAGGATATCTTGTTTCTTTAACCATTTACAACTGGTTATTACCATCAACGATTTTTTGATAAGAAACTATTTGGTTGAAAGTATGGGCATACGAAAAGGAGAGGAGGAAAGCTGCAGATCAAGTTATGTTAACACAAAGGAGAAGGCTAGGATTTAATATCCTACAAAGTTACCCTTTGCAACCTAATATATACGGTCACATAGTTGCATCGTAAGAATAGTGCAGATACGCAAGTTGGCACGAATACTCACGGATTTCCTGGAAAAAAAAGTTTACACAAGGAGAAACTAACCTATAGTTACAAAATTGAAATGTATTTTGATCGGTCTCCTATTGAATTCATGATTGTGCATATTATTTGTACTTTCATGCGTCTGCACACCGTTTCCTCACTGTAATATTGTTATGTTGTTTAGTCCTATTGCTTAAATTCTTCTGGGTTCGTTAAAAATTTTCAGGTTTTAGCTCTAAGAAGACCATTCTTTCATAGGGTGTTAGACTATGAAGATGAGTTCTTTTCTTTGCTAATGCTGGTTCTAGAAACACACAGCTTACGAACTACAGGTGAATGATGGCTATATCCATAAAGCACAAGATTTTAATTTGAACATTGGTGTTCCAGTTTCTATTTACCTAATTATTATTTATTTTCTACATATTCTTCAGATGCTTCGTTTTCTGAATCTCTTTATGGCTTAAGAAGAAGAGGTGTAAATGTAAAAGTAAAGAAGGAAGATTCTCGTTCAGTCTCTGGAGATGGTATTCAACATAGAGGATTGGCAAAACATCAAAAAGTTCTTTCTGTTGTTTTCTTGGTATGATCTGATTCTGGCTTTTTTTTTTCTTTGTGCTTTTGACATTTAGTCCTTGTTTATCTGCTTGGAAAATTTGATCTTTTGTACACTAAGCTCTCTCTCTATCTCTCTCTCTATAACCTAGTTGGTCTATGAGTATGTTAATTACTACCCATATTTTCTCAGCCTTTTGTGCATACATCTCTCACTAAACAAGGGCATTGACTCTAAATGTGAGATACTAAAGATTGTTTTGTAGCATATTGCCCCATAGAGATTTCAGAATGGTTTTTTTTTTGTGTATAACTAATAAGTTTTCATGAACATAAGTTTAAAATGAACAGTATTTCATGTGGATTCAGACTAGACTTCCTTGCAACACAATGCATTTTGAACGATTAATACAATGAATATATAATTTTCAGGTTGTATTGCCTTATTTCAAGTCAAAGTTGCACGCAATTTACAATAAGGAAAGGGAGGCTAGGCTTCAAGCAAGTTTATGGGGTGATGATAATGAAAGGTTTAATGATGCTGAAATTTATGATGTAAGAGGTGATCTTGTTCCTACTAGAACTTTGAGAGTTGAAGCATCAGTAAGAGAACGGGTGATGAACAAATTTCAGAAAATTGTCGGTGCTTGTTACCCATGGCTTCATGCAAGTAGTGAAGGTAATAAATACATTGCACCAACAACATGAAGTTATTGTGATATTTTCATACTTTGAGCAAACAAGTGTTCAGAAAATTTGTGATCCCAGTTAGAGCTTTGATTATCATAGATCAGTTGTAAAATTTAAATCTGATTAACAATTGATTGGTTCAGTTTGGAAAAAAAATGTATGGGATTATTATTTGTTTTTCTAGTTTTTAGTCATCTGTGGGGTGGAAGATCAAGCTAGAAGGGCATGGAACCTGACAAGAGTCGGCTATTTTCTATTAAGTTTCTTTTTGCTGCCCTTTGAGTAGGTTCATATGTCCTTTCCCAGCTTTCAAAGTTTCTTTGGAAGCTCAAGATGCCTAAGGTTTTTGTGTGGCTTGCTATCCTAGGAGGTCTCATCATGATGGCGTAAGTCAAGAAACACAATCCCTCCATGGCTCCTAAATCAAATCGGTAATCTTTATGCAGATGTGATCGGAATGCATGCCAATCATTGTTTTGCTCTTGCCCATTTGTTTCCTCCTTTGGTTCAAGCTTCTGGAAGCATTTGATATGAATTGGGTTCAGTGTTTTTTCAAATCTTCAGCGGTTAACCAAACCGCCATTAAAGATGCAACATTGATTGAGCCCCACAGCAAACGCCTCTTAATTCTTGCACTCTTTCTGACAGTTCTTTGGGTGATATGGAGATAACATTTACAAAAAGGATTTTTTCATCGATCAAAAGACCCCCTCTGCATGTAGGTCTCCTCCACATCATTGTTTGGATGACTCTGATGTGGCATTAGTAGTTCGCGAGAGCAGTGTGGAACTAGATTTCCATCCTGTGGAAAATGTTTTTGTTCTTGATCTTTAGGATTCAGTTGCAGACGCGTTTGGGTTAACTTTACAAGATGAAGGTCAAGAGTCTCCTTTATTAATTCCTCCCACCTCTTTTTCAGTTGATTATCCGTTCTCTTCAAGTTCCATTCCCATCAAATTTTATTTCTCATTGAGACATGTGATCTTCAGTTACAAGAAATCTATTCATTTACAGAGAAGAATCGTGCATCCATTTGAAGTTTCTTATTTAAGTGATTCGAAGTTTTTTTATGATTAATGAGATAGAGTTCTATTAATGACTCATTGTTGGAGTTTTGACTTTTTACTTAGGGGTCTTTCAAGTTTCCTCAATGCATGCGTCACTTTATTTTCTACTCTTTCTGCAGTGGTTAAAGTTGTCCTTTGAAGCTTGCTTTTTATTTGTTCTAGTTTTATTGCATTTTAAAGTGTTTGTGGCTGCCTTAATTCACTCAATTCCAGGACTGTGAAGCATTATGTCAGCATTAATTTTAATGAGGCTTTGGCCTTTGACGTTTGTTTTTGAGAAAAATTTTAAGCTCTTTAATATTTAATTGTCCTTTCATTGTTTGAGGTTGCCTTTATTAGGTATTTTGACGACATTAAATTTCAGTCCAACTTTTATTCTCCAGCCAACCTAAGTTTCAAGTTGGTTCGGTTTTCAACATTATGCATAAGGATGAAACTTTTATTCTCTTTGTTTATTAAAATTCTCTTTGTTCTAGGTTGCATTAGTATGCACGAGGAGTGGAATATTAAGTTTAAAGTTTTGAAGGTGTTTCCTTTCCAATAAAACTTTTGACTGTCTTCATTCAAGATTGCACTAAGTTCTTGTATGACAACATTAAATTTGAATTTGGATTTTATTCTCCATGGAGCCCAAGTTTCAAGTTGTTTTGGTTTTCAACATTGTTCATGAAGATGAAACTTTTATTCTTCTTATTTATTAAATAAGTTCTCTGTGTTCAAGGTTGTATTAATATGCACGTGGAGTGAAACATGAAGTTTCAAGTTTTTATAGTTTTTTTTTTCAAGAAGACTTTCCGTTGTCTTCATTCAAGAGCTGCCAATTTTGCACTAATTCTTTGGAAGTTTAATGGTCATTCATTCACATATTTATTCATTTAGGAGCTACATGAAGTGCAAAGTAAAAGTTATAGCGAAAGATTTAGAAGACCTTCCCTAGTTTTCTCAAGTTTCTCAAAATGGTAGCAAAAGTCAATAATAGAGTCTCATTTCTGATTGGGGGCATATTTTGTTAGGTCTACAAAAAGTTCTTGTTCTCTATGTAGTTGTCTTTGCTATTTTTTTATTTTTCTTTTTCACTCCCTTTGGGAGTTTGTTTCCTTGAACTTTTGATAATTTTCATTATATCAATGAGAAGTTGTTTATTGTTTTAAAAAAAATCTTCAAGGGTTAAGATTCCCGTTCCTTGAAGAAGGAGAACACTATGGATAGTTTGGTCATAAAGGAATTGAGCGAGTTTATTAAAATGATGAGAAGACTAATGATCAATTTTGTTTTGATACGATTTCGTGTCTTTTTGGGCTCTTGTATATGCATGTGCACAAGGCGCTCCAAACATCTAGTAGGCAATGAGGCTCAGGGAATAAAAAAAAGATTGTCCAGGAAGAACATCGTATAGCAGGAGCTGGAGCTGGAGCTTGTAATCACTAGTCTTTTGTCTGTGGGGAGTGTCCATGTCCATTCTTGCTGTTATTAGCAGAGCCAATATGTCCTATTCTGCCACCAGACTTACGATTTAGCTCAAAATATGCAAATATGTTAGTCATATTTTTAGAGAGTTAAATGTGCTCAGTATTTGGAATATAGTCAATATGAAAGATTCGCTTTGGATTTCCCATACATAATATTTTTGGAATGTTAGTGATTGGAGGAATTATGGTTCATTTACTATCCAATCCCGTGAATGATTTCATATCTCTTATCAAAGTACTTCGTTTCATATAAGAGAAAAGTACTTTGTATTTATTTTCTGTAATGGTACTTCTTCAAGTTTTATTTGGAATCAAATACTATTACGGTTATCTATATTATTTCTTAATCTTTGTTTTATGAACTCCTGAACGTCATTTTTAAGGACTATCTTTATGATGATGCAGGTCTATCGTTCACTTATCAGCTGTTATATTTGTTGGATGCTACTGGATTCTATTCACTAGGACTGCAGGTTATTGGAGTTCATGTCTGTCGAGCTACAGGACAAGAATTGGTAATTCGTTGACTATTTACTGTTAGTTTTTTAAGGCCGTAGCTCCTTTCAATAGAAATAATTATTCTACTTTGTTTCATACAAATCAAATACCCTTCTTTATATAGTTTCACACATTATAGAATCATGGATGCTTTATAACTCAGTTATTTTATTCTGCAGTCTTTGTGTGCCACCTGGTGAACATGCATGTATATGATTAGTTTGTTTTTGAGTTCTGACAACTACTGGGATTTAATTTTTATAATTTATGAGAACATTAAGCAAAATAGTTGATGCATTTTAAATGTTTGTTCTGTTATTAGATTGAATGTATCACACATTTGCATCCTTGTCACTTTTTAGTTCTACTAGATTCTTTTTTTTCCCATTCTTTGTATTCATTGTTTTCTTTACCCTTTTTGTGACATCAAGGTAGATGGACACATCATCTAGAATTTCGAAGATACGAAGCCACGAGCGTGAGAGACTACGTGGCCCTCCTTGGTTGAAGGTATAACTTCTTTGATAATTGTTGAAAGTAGAGTATATTGCTCAGGGAAAAAGAGATCAATTATTGCATCCGAAATGATTATACTTGTTTGGTTTGAATTTTGGCATCAGCCAACTCCTGAGTAAAGATGCTGGTCGACTAGTTTTGATGGCTAATCTGATGAGAGAGTTACTTTGTTTAGTTAGCTACTTGGCAACTTGTTGCTACATCAAAAATTTGACTGCATGTATTAGTCTCTGGATTTTCTCGTTGTTAGTTTAACAGAGTTTCTTTTCAACTTGTAGAGTAAATTTCATTTTTTACTCTTCAATCTGTTATGCTTGAAGGGTACTTTATTCATACCAACATATTACACGGTTTGACACAGGCAATACAAGGAGGAATCCTCACTTGTATGTACACGATGCTAGATTATGCGCAGACCGGGCTAATTGCAGCAGTGTTTTTCTTCAAAGTGAGTGCTTACTAATCCAATATTGTATGTTTTGCTTTAAATATTTGTTTTATAGTCTAATAATATGATAACCTCTTATTTTTACATTGCATAATGACATGACACAATCTGATTAGATGATGGAGTGGTGGTACCAATCTGCTGAGGAACGAATGTCTGCACCAACTGTATATCCCCCACCACCACCTCCTCCTCCTCCAAAGGTAAATTACTTTTCGCTTAATTGAACTCTGTATCACAGGGTTTTGTGCTCTTTTATGAAAAAAGTATATTTGTATTTATGTGTGAGGGTGTATGTGTATAAAATTGTTACGTATGCATACATGTATATAAGTATGTATTGCCCATTCAAATACGAGGTCTGAAGTGTTGTTACGAACAGGTAGCTAAGGAAGGGATTCCACTGCCGCCCAACAGAACAATTTGCCCTTTGTGCTCAGAGAAACGAGCTAATCCATCAGTTGTTACTGTTTCTGGCTTTGTCTTTTGTTACACTTGCATCTTCAAGTATGTTTCACAGGTAAGCCCGTAACTACGGTCAACTCTAACATGTATTTAACTCTTCTTTTCTCTTTACTTTTACCTTTTCATATATGAATCTTATTTGAGTAATTTGACTGCTGAGTAAGGAGGTAGAAAATAGAGTTTTTGAGGAGTTTATCTATACTTCGATGAATTCTCCTGTGGAATTGAAGTACTTATTAGATTACCCTAAGAACATGGAGCATACGAATGAGGGAGTGGCACCTATTATAATTGTGAGATCCTATCACTGTTCTCATAGAAAGATGAAATGGAGAAGTTCTCCTTGTAGGAGATATTGGTTCTTGGAATTAGTTGGCTAATTGTGAGCACTTTTTGTAGTCTAAAGTCTGAAAGTGTAATGGTCCAAGCCCACTACTTGTAGATATTGCTCTCTTTGTACTTTCTCTTCCGAGTTTTCCTTCAAGGTTTTAAAACGTGTCTACTATGGAGAAGGTCTAACCCTTGTCCGACTAGTGACTGGCTTTGATATCATTTGTAATAACCAAATCTCACTACTAGCAGATATTGTCCTTTTTAGGCTTTCCTGCAAGATTTTTTAAAAACGTGTGTGCTAGGGAGAGATTTTCACATCCTTATAATTTATACTTCGTTCTCCTCTCCTAAACAAGGAGATAGCAAGTGATAAATTTTCCTCTCCGGTCATCGGGGAGTTATTGTTTAAGCTAGCTCTTTAGTTAGATTGCCACCAAACTAGAGAGCTCACATTTGAGACATCCCTGGTTAGTTCAAATAAACTTTCAAGTGTTGGTTTGATAACATTTTCATTTTTCATTTATGTTGTAAACAACCCTTTTACTAACATTTTATTTGTTCTCTTCTAATATCACTTACAATTTGGATATTACGGAACATAATAGACAAAATTGTTATGAAACGAAATTTAAGAAAGTGAAGGGAAATTGATTCCATAATATGAGATGAATGTTCGGTATGCCTTCTTGTTTGAGCAAATGTTGATCGAGAGCTTTTAGCGACATTACTCGTGTAATCTTGTTTGAAATCGCATCTAATGGTTGTAATCTTGTGTTGTTTATGTTGGCATTGGACCAGTACAAGCGCTGCCCAATCACATTAATGCCTGCAAATGTTGATCACATCAGGAGGCTCTTCCATGATATGTGAAGAACCTGAGGGACACAATAATGCAAGGATTAATGGCTGCCATCCTCTCAAGGATTTAGTGGGCGCTTCTTCTTCTTGTCAAATCTTTAAACTTGAAGAAATAATTTGTTGTTATAATGTTCTGGATGGTTGAAAATGTCTAGATCATAGGGATATAAAATCACTGGTTATAGTTACTAGTAATATGGTATTTAGGATTATAATATCGATATGGATAAAGTATCAAGGTTTCAAATTTTGAGAATCATTGATGAATATGTCAATAGATCATATATTCTAAAGAAATTATGGAAACCAATAAACATCGATCCATCAGTTCAAGCAAGTATATGCATAATTATTTTATTTCAATCACTAATCAAACCCATTTGAATATGGATAACATTTGATCAAATATTAAACATATATATTCTCTTACTTAGAGGTTTTTAGGGATTGGTCACCTTGGCCTTGGCTTCCTCGACCTTGACCGACCCATGGTTCCACTTTCCCAAGGCGCTAGTTAAGCCTCGGGTCTTGTTTCCTGGGCTCGTGTGCTGGTTAGGCTACTCTACCTTGATCTTCTAAACTCAATGTTAAACTAAAATGAATAAATGGAACGTGTACGTTAGAATCATATAATATACAAAAAGATTTCAAGCAATATTATTCTCATTTACGATATTAAATCAAAAATTGAAGAGTAGATTTCGTGAAAGTTTTGAAGTCCAATTTTTTAAATTTCAAAATCATAACATGTCATCTCGTCTTCATTTACGTTAAGATATTTTAAATTTGAAAAATAAAAATTAAAGATAAAATTATTCCAAGTAGACTTTCCAAATTCTTTATGCAATTTCCCAATAGTTCTTTTTTGGCCCATTTATTTCCTACGGTCTCTGGGAACAGGTGTCAAAATTGTTTTCTGGGTCAACCTATAGGTTTTATTCATTTATTTCTATTTTTTAATTTTTTTTTAAAATTTTAAGTTGGGGTGAAAGAACATAGAGTTGAGTAGTATTCCAAAAAAATGACTAGTACTACAACAGTATATACTAAAAATATTCTGAGTGACTAAATAGAGGAATTAAAGACGAGGCTTTGTAAAATCTGATTCGATGAATTGTGAAGATCTTTGAAAATACTTTCGATTTAGACTTGAATTCTCTTCCACTCTTCGATACACTTTTAGAACATTTTTATGACACTTATCGTCACAATTAACCATCAAAATATGCCACAAGAACGAGCAAATATTGAATGTTTGGAGGGTAAAAAAGGAGAAGTCACAAGTTGGATTACACTTAGGTTGGATCCCCAAACCCAACCCGTGCATAACCACGACCAACCCTTGTAATAATACTTCCCACTGTCTAAGAACGATTTTAGGATAATTAAGTTATATTAGTTTCATGAATAAGCTTTAAGATCAATTTTTTGAATGAATAGACTATTGTATGTGAAGTTTGTCCCCACCAAATTTAATAGGAAATTTTGTGGCGATGTGAATGAAACGTGAGTGGAGCCGAAGACGAGAAATTCATCCCGTTCTACTCCATGAACATCCTATCTAAATACAAATTAAAAGTTTGAAATTACTATAATATTTATATATTAAATGTTAGACAAACACGACTCTTCATAATGGTATGATATTGTCCGATGTGAGACTTTCATCATCCAACACCTTTCCTCGAACAAAATAAGCCTACCCTTAATCGAGGCTTGACTCCTTTTCTTTTGGAGTCCTTGTTCGACATTTGAGGATTTACCAATCTATTGACACAACTAAGTTTAGAGCATGACTCTAATACCATGTTAGACGAACATGACTCTCCACAATAGTTTGATATTGACCACTTTGAGCATAAGCTCTCATGGCTTAGCTCTGGGTTTCCCGAAAAGGCTTCATCTCAATAGAGATAGTATTCTTCATTGTTCCCTAAATTAGCCGACGTGAACTTTCATCATCCAACGTATCTTTGTCAACGAAAATCAAAATTTAAGAAGGTGATTGCGCCCATATTGTTTCTTTTTATTTTATAATTTTTTAAAGCTAATTTATCTTGGTTCAATTATTTGTGTTTTGCATGTAGTTCTGTAGTTTCCTTTTCGTTATTTATTCATAAAACTTATTTTTATCTATCAATTTGAGAGAAAAACAAAAGAAAAATGATAATAAATTAAAATAATTGTATTTTATGTTGAATTTTTAAAATATAACGTATAATTAATTCTTCAATTTAATTATTATAATAATTATTAAAAATAATCATATTTAATTAATTATTTAAAATTAGTATGCAACATCTAATACAAAATTCTGAATTAAATATTTCCATCTCAACCAATTATTAAAAACGCGTCATAAATATAATTTAAAAATTTGAACAAGGGACTAAATTGAAATTCGAATATTCCACAGAAACTTAATTAAAGAAAAGATCGGGTACGCCACATATTATTTAATTTAATTTAATATATTTAAAAATAAAAAAATTTAATAAAAAATAAAATGTAATATCAATTCTTGAAGGAGAATGGTTCAAATTTGAGGAGTCCCAAACAATCTAGATTTAATTTTTCTTGAACCACAAGAACCCTAATTAAATTATTAGTTTCTTGGAACTTTCCTGTGTGGCTCTCTCTATAAATAGAGCTAAGCTTATGATTATTATGGCCTTCTATTTTTTTTTATTCTTTTTAGAGAGAGAGAGACCAAAAAGAGGAGAGAGAGAAGGAAGCTATTATATCTCAAAATTAAGGTATGCCTAATTTTTCTATTATTTATTATTATATATTTTCTTATGATATTCCATAGAAAAATAAAATATTAGTAAAAGGGTAGTTTGGTAAATTTTAGAATAATAATTTAGAGTTTGGATGGTTTTTTTTTTCTAGCATTTTAAAATTTTCTATATTATAGTAATTAAAGTTATTTTTTCATTACAAAATTATAATAATATTATGATTAAATTGTAATTAAAATTATGCTCGAAAGGTTGAATCTAACAGAGGTAAGTATTTTTAATACGGAAAAGTTGACCATTTTTTTTTAATAAGTCGTTCAAATTTTTAATCTAATAATATTATTTTTTATAAAAATAAAATTGCAAGATATTTAAGTATTTAAATCTTATATTTATGTAACTATATGAATTATATGAATATGAGTTTAATTTGTGGATAAATCCATTTAATTCAATTAGAGAAAAAAGAAAAAAAGAAATAAAAATATGAGGTAGTGGTTGTCATAATTTGAAGTGGCCGGTAGGAAAGGGTTGAAAGACTTGAGAGTCAACTCATTTAGCCGCCACCATTACTATCGCTTGGTTGGAATTTATTTATTTATTAATTGATAAAATATTGCATTTATTTATTTTTTTAAATCTATTTAAAAGTTTATTTTTTTTAAATGTATTTCAAATTTTCAAGACTATTTCTTGTTTGATTTTTTTTTTGAGGAATTTTATACTTTTATTGAAAACCATGATATTTGAAATATGAAAATGTTTTTTCGAAAAAATATTCCGACAAAAATGTCTATGAGATGGAGTAGACATAAAAAATTACACGTTTTTTCATTCTCTATCTCCACGAAATTTTAAATTTATTTTTACGAGAATTGGAGTGGAGACAAAAATTGACATGTTTTTTTTTTTTTTTAAATGGTTCTTTCTAATTTTTTTTCTAATACATAATTTAAATTTTATAATATAGTTCTTATTAAAAAATGTCAATAAAAATTGTAATATAATGTTTGAAATAAAAAAATATATAATATAATAGTTACCAACATAATTTTTTTAGAATTTTTTTTTAATATTATAACGTTTTTTACATTAAAAGAAAGTTTTAACTTAAATATTATTATATTATAGTCAGTAACTAATAATATTTATAAATAACTCGATATTTAGTGTTTTGATCTTAATTCGACAATAAAGTATATTATATTCGAGAAAGTTATAAAAATGTAAATGTAAAATAAAAATATTAAAAAAAAATTAATTAATTTTTGTGTGTAAGAAAGTGAATTACAGTAAAAAGATATTTATTTTATTATTTATTATTTATTATTATTATTATTATTATTATTCTTTGGACATAGACACGTAGGTACGTTTACCTTGTTGTGTTGTGATATTTTAATGGTCAAATTCAAAATTTACGCGCCTGATTGATAGCGTGAACGCTAACAACGCTGCGATGAACTGCGTCTTCTCAATTCTCACACATTTCTCTGCAGAGCCGATCAAGACGAAGAAGGAAAAATGGAGATTTGTTCTGCGGCCATTGTTGGTCCAATCGGAGAAAAAATCACCAACTGCACTGTGGATCCAGTTTTCCGGCAGCTGGATTATTTGGTCCACTTTAGAAGCAATGTAAATAATCTCAGTGATCAACGAAAGAAGCTGGTAGAAACCAGAGATTTTGTTCAACACGCTGTCGATTCCGCCAAAAGCAATGGAGATGAAATCGAAGGTATGGTTGTCGAATGGTTGAGCATTACCAAACAATTTAGTGATGAAGTCGATAGGTTTTTCAATGAAGCGAACGTGCGAAGTCTTCGATGGTGGAATATGCTATCGCGACATCGATTTAGTAGAAGAGCCACGAAGATGGCTATGGAGGTTGTTAAGGCCATCGAAGAAGGGAGATTCGAGAGGGTTGCGTATCGTATACCTCCACAGGGGATTATGATGCTAAACAATAGTAAGAAGTTTGAAGCCTTTGAATCCAGGGTTCTGATTTTGAAGGAGATAATTGAAGCGCTTGCTGATGCTAATGCGAGCGTGATTGTGGTTCACGGGATGGGGGGAGTAGGGAAAACAACTTTAGTTGAAGAAATTGCAAGATTAGTCATCGAGGGAAAGCTTTTCGATGCTTTAGCAATGACGACTGTAACGCAGATTCCAAATGTTAAGAGAATACAGGGGGAGATTGCCGATCAGTTAGGGTTGAAATTTGAGGAGGAAAAGGATCGAGTGAGAGCCGATAGACTACGTCGAAGATTAGAGATGGAGAAGAAGGTGTTAGTGATTTTGGATGATGTCTGGGCTAAGCTTGATCTGGAAGACGTTGGAATTTCTAGCCATCACAAGGGATGCAAGATTCTTGTGACTTCTAGAAAGGATGATTTGTATTTCGGTGATTTTGGTACTCAGAAAAATATCAAGATCGATGTTCTGGCAAAAAAGGAAGCAAGGAATTTTTTCAACAAGATGGCATGTGATTTTGTTGAATCTTCTAACGATTCTGATCCTGAAATGGAAGCTGTTGCTACTGAATTGGCAGATGAATGTGCAGGATTGCCGCTTGCTCTTGCCACTGTTGCACAAGCCTTGAAAGGTAAAGGGCGGCCAATTTGGAACGACGCCTTGCATGAATTGAAGTTTCCTAGCCAACCCAATAACTACGGGGTGAACAAAGAGGCATATTCTTCATTGAAATTGAGTTATAAATCTCTAAACAGAGACGAAGCCAGGTCATTATTCTTACTATGTAGCTTGTTTCCACAAGATTATCAGATTAACATCAAATACTTGTTGATGTATGCCATGGGTTTGGGGTTATTAAATGGAATGAATTCTCTAGCAGCGGCAAAATGGAGAATACTTTCTTTGGTTGATGAACTCAAGACTTCTTACTTGTTGCTTGATGGGGTTGATAGCGATTTCGTGAAAATGCACGATATAGTTCGAGATACTGCAATTTTGATTGCGTCTAAAATGAAGTCCAAGTATTTGGTAAGACATGGTGCTGGAGAGAGTCTGTGGCCTCCAATGGACGAGTTCAAAGATTACACTGCAATCTCATTAGGCTGCAGTGATCACACTGAACTCCCAGAGTTTATCTGTCCACAGCTTAGGTTCCTATTATTGGTGGGGAAAAGAACATCTCTACGTTTACCTGAAAAGTTTTTTGCAGGTATGCAGGAACTAAGAGTTTTGGACTTGACTAGCTTATGTATTCAGCAACTTCCATCATCAATCGACCAACTGGTAAACCTTCACACATTATGTCTAGATGATTGTGTTTTGCCTGACATGTCTATAGTTGGTGAATTGAAAAAGCTTGAAATTCTTAGCTTGAGAGCATCTGATATTATTGCACTCCCTAGAGTAATCGGGGAATTGACCAATTTGAAGGTTTTGAACTTGTCCAATTGTTTCAAACTCAAGGTGATCCCTGCTAACCTGTTATCCAAGTTGACAGGATTGTCTGAATTGTACATGGACAATAGTTTTAAACATTGGAATGTAGGACATATGAATGAGGGAAATATTAATGCAAGGATTTCTGAATTAAACTACCTGCCACGGTTGACCACTCTACATGTACACATTCCAAATCCCACCCTGCTACCGAACGCCTCGGTTTTCGGGAACTTGAGTGGTTATAGAATACTAATTGGAGATGGATGGGATTGGTCTGGAAAGTTTGAAACTTCAAAGACTCTAAAACTCAAGCTTGAGAGAGGCATTCAGAGAGAGGATGCAATTCAAGCACTACTAGAGAATACTGAAAATCTATATCTAGATGAATTAGGAAGTGCGAGAGCGAGGGATATTCTATATAGTTTAGACCATAAGGGCTTTCCGAAATTGAAGTGTTTGCGTGTCAAAAACAATTCTGAGATTGTGAGTGTTGTCAAGTCAGATGGTATGCAGCATCAACACAGTGCCTTTCCATTGTTGGAGTCCTTGTTTCTGAAAAATCTAGATGAACTTGCAAGCATTTGTCGTGGAAGACTTCCACAAATGTCCTTCCGAAACTTGAAAATAGTGAAAGTTGAAAGCTGTAACAGATTGAAATTTGTTTTCCCATCTTTCATGGGTAGAGGCCTTATGCATCTTCAAAAGCTGGAAATTAGTGAATGTCGAGCCATGGAAACAATAGTTTCCAAAGGCAATGAGACACAAATGCAAATCAATGGTGATAAGTGGGATGAGAAGAACAAGATTGAGTTCCCTGAATTGCGTTCTCTGATTCTCCAACATCTGCCGGAGCTTATGAGTTTCTACAGTTATGATAGCTTAGCAATGCCTTCAACTAAACGGGATTCAGATCAAATAATTTCTGCCACTAAGACTGGTTTTCATCCACTTCTCAACCAACAGGTACGCAATGTTCCAATCTTTTGATAACTCACTAATTATCGTGTCAGGACATAGTGAACATTTTACGACGGTTCGATTCGTGTTTTTGCTTCTGTATGGATGTTTCTCGTATTCATTCTCTTAATTCTTTATTGAGAAACAAATTGTTAAAAGCTGTTTTGTTTAACTTGTTGAATGTCTTGCAGGTTTCCTTCCCCAAATTGGAAACATTAAAATTACACTCTTTGAATGCGGGAAAGATATGGCAGGATCAAGTTCCTTCTGGCGTTAAAAATCTAACTTCTCTGAGTGTGGTGGATTGTGCTTCAATAAAATATTTAATGACAATCACTGTAGCACAAAGCCTTGTGAATCTTGAACGCCTTGAAATAAACAACTGTAAGATGATGCAAGCTATAATCATTTCAGAAGATAAAGATCTGGACAACAATCACCCTTCCAAATCGATTTTGCAGAACCAGGTACATTTCTTAAATTTAGTTTCTAAATTTTTGAAAATATTGTTCTTCTTCCAAAGATTTCAATTAGTTATGCATCTATATTTAGTTTCTATTGTAAACATGAGCAACAAAATGCTAATACAACATTCATATTAGATATAACATCGTTTTCTTTAGCATAAGATAATGAACAAATGGTAAATACAAGTGATCGGACCCAGTTGATTCAGTAAACTTATTATGTTTGTACCAACTTTTGCTAAGATATGCCAAATCATCTAGGTTGAAATAGCATTTCGGTTCATTCAGATTGGTTTTCATTTCATTCGGTACTTTCATATGTATTAGTTTAGTCTATATACTTTTAGTGAATCTTAAAAATAGTCCTATCTTTACAAATTTTGTTAGAAGTACAATGACTAAATTTAAGATTTATTGAAAGTATGTGAATCATACGAAAGACCAAAATTGTATATCATGGTTATATTTATTAGTGTTAAAAAATCAGAGCCTTCAATGGATAGAATATTAAAAATTTGAATTTTAAGCAAAAATGATTGAGACAAATGCTGAATGCAGAATGTTTTTCCGAGCCTGGAGTCCCTCGTAGTCTCTCGCATGGATGCTTTGGAGACATTATGGGACAAGGAAGCTACTTCAGGATCCTTCACAAAGTTGAAAAAAGTGGACATTAGACATTGCAAAAAACTGGAGACGGTCTTTCCGAATTACATGCTCAACAGACTGACAAATCTCGAGCGATTAAACGTTACAGACTGTCGTTCCGTAGTGGAGATATTTGAAGTGAAAGTGCCTGTTATCAATGGAAAACAAGTAGCAGCCATTGCAGCAAACCATTTGAAAGAGTTGAAGCTGCTTCGTCTACCTAAACTAAAGCACATATGGAGTACAGACCCACAAAGATTCTTAAGCTATCCATCTCTGCAACTTGTGCATACAATTCATTGTCAAAGCCTTTTGAATATCTTCCCAGTATCCATAGCTAAGGATCTCTTTCAACTTGAAGAGCTTAAAATACAGTTCTGTGGAGTTGAGGAAATTGTTGCAAAAGGAGGAGCTGAAGGAGATGGAGATGAATATGAAGATGCGTCGTTCGTGTTGAGTGGGTTGACATCGTTGTCTCTTTGGAATTTGTTCGAGTTTAAGAGGTTTTATCCAGGGAAATATACTTTGGATTGCCCATCATTGACATTGCTAGATGTACGCCATTGCAAATCATTCAAGTTGATGGAAGGAACTTCAGAAAGTTCAACACTCTCCTCCGCTCTTGAAAAGGTATTTACATTCTCTGATTCTTATACAGTTTAGTGTCCTTTTTCTGATATGCCGACTCAAAAGGATCATGCAGGATTGATATCAAACTTATTTAGTTATCTATTATAGTGAAAATGTTCAACCACATTTCAAATTATAAGAACATTAAACAACCACGACAACAATATTTTAAAGAGGAAGGAATCGGGTGGGGATGAAGATGTCTTTATCCTCGTTTAGCTTATGTGGATTCTTTTTTCTTCCCCTCCCTCCTCCATTTCCTGTCTAAACGAAGATTTTCCATCCCATAGAGTCTTGGCCCCATAGGAAAAAGAACATCTTCGACTATATATGCTCAGGTTGGTAAGTAGATGTTCAAAGTGGATAATATCATATAATTGTACAGAGTTGTGGTTTCTAACGGTCTTTGGGTCTCTTTAGTATCAACATATGTCAAATAGGGGTGATTGATTTGGATTCATTATGGTTCCAATAATAATAACAGGTTGAAGATGATGAATCTACCCAGAGAGGGAAGATAGAAAGAAGAGAAGCAGATGTGTTGAAGGAGGAGACATCCACAAGAAAAGAAGAAATAACGACGACAGTGCAAGATAATGTTGAAGCTAAGTTAATTGAGATAAGAGCTCAATTGCAAGCTCTTGTGGTGGGTCAAAATCAAATGATGGAACACTTGGCCCAACTTACAACAATTGCTCGTGAGGGTATCTCAAAGTGATCCCTAATGAATGGTTTTAGAGAGACGTCAACCAAGCAAGTCACCACCCGGTATTTAGGAAGAAATGCCTATGATTCGTTTGGATTGTGATAACTCTCTAAAACTAGAGTCATATCAAGTCTTTTTGTAGTTAATATTGCACTCTTATTCACCATTTACTCATTTATTACCCCATTTATTCTATTTAGTGAGCATGAAATCGTTTATTGCGATCCATCATGAAAAAAATATGATTTGACATAAATCGATCTTAATTGTATATTTAATTGAGTTATGTGGTAAAATTTCAGACATTTATGTTAAACCATGTGGGAGTAGCAAATTTGGAAACAAATGGGGGATGACATGGAAATTTTAAATCTACGTCAGTCCAAGTGAGTCATTGACTATCCAATGAGGAACATCCTATGTGGACTACTTATTCCTTTTTTCCAGCCCTAAAGAGGAACACAGGCTCAATATAAAAGAAAAAGGAAGACCAAGAGGAGGAGAGCCACATTTTGGGGAGAAAATCGAATTACACAGCAGCAGCCTCTGCTGCAGTGAACTGCTGTGAAACCAGAGAAGAAGAAGAAAACCCTAATCCAGCAGCTGTTGACAGTAGAAGAAAAAAGGAGACCAACAATGATTGATTAGGGCAAAAAGGTGGACGTGAGAGTTCAAGAGAAGGGAACTTCCATTGACGAACGGCAACAACCTAGGATAACTCTCTATTTCCTGCTGTTGACAGTAGAAGAAAAAGGAGACCAACAATGATTGATTAGGGCAAAAAGGTGGACGTGAGAGTTCAAGAGAAGGGAACTTCCATTGACGAACGGCAACAACCTAGGATAACTCTCTATTTCCTTATTCTATTTCCTTATTCCATCAATTTTACATGATGAAGATGCGGATTCCTCTGTTTAATTCAGTTTGTATGGAGAGCTAAACTTAATAGGGGAGGCGAGAGAGTTTTATATAGTTTAAGTATGTTGACGGTATGATTTTAGTTTATTAAAGAGTTGTTGTTAATGATTTACATGTATGTTTAATTAGCTACTTTACATACATAGTTGTTCTCTTATTCGGGAGAAGAGAGGAAGCAATGAAATCNAAAAAGGAGACCAACAATGATTGATTAGGGCAAAAAGGTGGACGTGAGAGTTCAAGAGAAGGGAACTTCCATTGACGAACGGCAACAACCTAGGATAACTCTCTATTTCCTGCTGTTGACAGTAGAAGAAAAAGGAGACCAACAATGATTGATTAGGGCAAAAAGGTGGACGTGAGAGTTCAAGAGAAGGGAACTTCCATTGACGAACGGCAACAACCTAGGATAACTCTCTATTTCCTTATTCTATTTCCTTATTCCATCAATTTTACATGATGAAGATGCGGATTCCTCTGTTTAATTCAGTTTGTATGGAGAGCTAAACTTAATAGGGGAGGCGAGAGAGTTTTATATAGTTTAAGTATGTTGACGGTATGATTTTAGTTTATGATTTACATGTATGTTTAATTAGCTACTTTACATACATAGTTATTCTCTTATTCGGGAGAAGAGAGGAAGCAATGAAATCCTATTTAATACTCTAGTTAATAGAAGGGTTAGGATAATTCTTCTCCTAGAGCCTTGTTAATAGAAAATTACAACAATTATGGAAATAATCACCATTCATGATCCTCGAAAGTGGGTTTGAAAATCTATTAAAAGGAACTAAAATCTGCCCAAAAACTCAACAACTTATCTATTTAATCTCTCTTAGTCGAACCTTCCTCATTAAGTTGATTTTCTCATTATTTTCTGTTTTTTTGACAGCAGTGGCACTCTATTTTAGTTTTGTTTAAATAGTTAAAATCTCTGAATGTTACCCAAAAACTCACTTAATTTTCAGCGATAAAATTAACAAAAAATTATGGGTGTATTGGGAGAATTATCTGGGTGTTGCTTGTATGTTTTAAGCTTCCGCTATACGTATTCATATGTTTAATTCATGTCAAAATTGTGAACTTTGCGTTCCAGGTGCCCGAGGGATGACGTCGCCCCCTGAGGGAGGTCATCGTCCCGTGACGCATGCATGTCTAGTTTGCATTAGTTATGTATGATGATATTAGTCGACGGTTGCATGCACACTTTGTTATATTCCATGACTCATTACTATGATAAGCCTAGAGATTTGTAGTTAGGTTACCACGTGTTCTTAGAGTGCTAGTTGTCTGAACGGCCTCTATAGCTTCGTGGGGGGAACCAGAGGTTTCTGACCAGTTCTTATTGCTCCTAGCCATTTCTCATGGGAAATGTGTCCCCACGTCGTACAGTTCGTTAGCTGCACGGAAACGGATTGAGTCGCGCCCCCTAGAGGATTTTCATGGACTTAAGAGGTACTCAGCACACCCCTAGACTAGATACAATGTAGTCTCAGATAGCCATGCAGAGGTAGCGCCTCATAGAGAGACGCCGGTCATGTCAGCTTAGCATAAGAGACCCTTAAGTACCAAATGAAAGGACGGATAACCAGTGGAGCTCTATAGAGCAAGTCCTAAGGGGCGAGCCCCAAAGGGACTAAGACCAGAACTAGACATCCTAGAGCCAATTTGAAGACTGTGGAGATTCTGTTAAGTTAGGATGTGATGAGAGCCTATAAGTAGGTGGTTTACTTAGTATAATTTTTATATTCATCCCATTTTTCCTATTTTTTTTTTTTTTTTTAAAG
>NW_019268568.1:209148-222125 GCF_002738365.1 Cucurbita moschata
TTTTTTTTTTTTTTTTAAGGTGTTCGTAGGTTGTTGGTCGAGGTAGAGGAGCTTTTGAGAGCTATTCGTAGGTTCCAGAGTGTCAGTCCCTTTTCAGTCTTTTGGAATCTTTTGTAAATTTCCTTTATAGTCTTATTTTGTAAATTTGAACCCTCTTTTTAAACATTTGAAAATTACTCTTCTCCTCTTATTTTAATTTTATTGGATTTTCGTTCTTTTATCTTTTACTCTTCTTTTCTCTTTTTTTTGTGTTTGTTTTCAATTTAGTCTTTTGGGTCACAGTCCGAGTTTCGAAGACTCGAAAATCGGGTCGTCGCATTCTCAATTAAAAACTAAAAAAAGAACATAAAAGGGAATGTAAGCATAAATACTTAAAAGACCAAAATGCAAAACAATTATCTAGAGATCCCCTTGAAAAGGGCAGGCTTTAAGACATAATAAAGTAAACAAACCTATTACTTATCTCCCTAAATAAAACTTATAAATTCATGAATAAATAAAACAATGTAGAAGCATAACATATGACGAACCAACAGACAAAATTCATGACCACTGTAAGTCTTTGCCCTCGGAATAAAAATAAAAAGGTTGAGTATTAAAAATTTTCAGTAAATAACATCTGAGGGTCAATTCTGAGTAATATATATGTATGAGCCTTCATAAGATTTACTCCAACGGATGAGAGTTGACACACAATCAGTAAAACTAACTCACTTCGAAATAAGACCTTATGATAATAGATGGACAATTGCCACAAAAACTTTCGGTATGGGTGTACACACAGACATGCCTTCTTCAAAATATACTATGTACTTATTTTTCTAATAGCTTTTTACATCTAAAAAAAAGGTCTCAGTTCTCCAAGACAAACTGAAATGACAAAAGACAGTATGTATATATAAAGCAAGATCACACACACACAATGTTCTAGTAAGAGACATACTAAACTTCGGGAGGGTTTGATGCCAAAGCCGTGTCCAACCTTTCTCGAAATGGGGTAGAATTGCAGTTGACCCTCTCATCCTGAAACCACAAACAAACAAACAAGTTAATATCACCACTGGAAGATGGATACATATGGAAGGATATCAAAAATACCTCTCTGATTTTCTTCTTCGTTTTCGTCGATCCCGAACAAGAGGAGCGTGGAATGGAATCTGCATACTCTTCTGTATGACTCCAGTACCTCCCAACAGTGCCTATGATGGGGATCTCCTCAGGACTCCGACTCCTATATCGCGTCGGAGTCGAAAATGCAGAGAACTGTCTAAGCTCTTCAAGAGTCAATGCTCCTAAAATTGGCCTATCTTCATAGCTTCTGGCTGAACTTGACCACATAGGTGAGTTTCCAATGGAGCTAGAATTACCAACGGATTTTGGTGTGGTTTCAGATTCAACCAACCAGTTTGAAAGGCTGGTATTGACCGTAATCTTGCCCTCGACGTGCTTTCTATTGCTACCGTCTTCTTTCAACTTTCTCATTGAACAAAAAGTAGGTTCCGGACTGATGAGAACATCAGAATCTTTGTCTAAATGATTAGTATTCTCCTTTTCTGGATGATCAACTGGAGGTTGTGCTATCACTTTTGCAGCATTCAACGAATGAGTATCATTCTCAATTGGATTACGAACAAAATCAACATTCTCGTCCAATGAAGCATTGTCAGGTTGAATATTAGAACAACGGCTTGGAACCGGACTGTAAACCTCATTCTCTCCAGCTTCAGATGCAAGAAAGTATCTTGTTGATCCCATTGACAAAGAAAAGAGAGAATCTGAAGATACTTGCTTACTTAATAACTTAATTTTTCTATTCCCATCACCAGCATCATGTTTTCGTTCTTTTTCATCTAAACAGCCCCCATTTACTACATATTCTTCATCATCACTGTTTTGGTAATTTGAATACCTATGATTGAGAGGTAAGGAAAATGCATTTGATATAGTTGAGCTTCTTCTTGATTCATCATATTCCATTCCACTCTTCTCCTTTTTCTTAATCTTATCCAAATTATTTTCAACATTCTTAGTACGAACCACTTTTACATTCTCAACAATTGGGTGTACTTTTTCAGTTGTGTGACGCAGATCAATCTGCTCTTCACGTTTTTCTCTGTTTATTAAAGAACATCTACAACAAAATTAGAACCACACCCCAAAAACTTTCCTCCAAGAACACACAAGGATGATGATTGAGGTGAAAATCCTTTTTGAAATTGATCATATTGTAACTCACATGCAAGAGCAGGGTTTCATAGAATTAGGAAATAACCTACTTATTTGATATCGAACCTTAATTTTCTATTGATAAGTCAATAGAAAAACTTAATTTCATTAATTTTAAATCTCTCTAGTTCCAAACAAGACAGAGAACTTGAAATTATTCTTGGATTTCAGATCATTTCTTTACCTTTCTGTACTCTGAAACTAAATTCGAAGAACAAAAAACGAATCTCAAAGAACAAAAAGTATACATAAGTGCAAAGGAGAATCAAACTCAAAATCGATATGGAAACTAAACAGAGAATCAACAAAATTCAGTACATGCTAAAAGAATCTCCAAAAATCTTACAGACAATTCTTATTTAGGTTAATCAACGAAGCATTAGCCACTTCCTTCGCTTTTTCCGATTCACGAACACCTTCAGAAGCATTAACAATCTACAAAAACACTCGACAAAAGATAGAAAAACAAATACACCGATCAGTAAGAAACAAAAACAAAATAAATTGTTAAGAATGAGAAATAGAAATAGAATTGGGATCGAAAGTATGATCTTCATTCATGTTTACCACGTTTAAATAGGATACAAACTATCAACTAATACCTAAAAATAGAAAAAATATATATCTAACTAAATCTGGTAAATAAATAAAATATACGGTTAATCAAATCTATACTAACAACTCCCTAAATATCTGAGATATATTCTAACTAATTATCACCGCAAAATATCCTCTTAATACTCCCCCTCAAGTTGGAGAGTGTATGTTAATCACCTCCAACTTGTCTTTAACTTGTCTTTACGGTAGGTCAATAACACCCAAGTTGTCTTTCACTCTTGTCTTCCCAGTAATGAAAATATCTGTCAAAAAATAGACCGCCTTTGATTGGTTTGCATTTTTAGACTTTCAAGAAATTATTGAATTGGTTTGCATTTTTAGACTTTCAAGAAATTATTGAATTTTCAAGAAAGATGCAAGACTCAGAAGTAGGCTGCCTTTGATCGGTTTGCATTTTTAGACTTTCAAGAAATTATTGAATTTTCAAGAAAGATGCAAGACTCAGAAATAGGCTGCCTTTGATCGGTTTGCATTTTTAGACTTTCAAGAAATTATTGAATTTTCAAGAAAGATGCAAGACTCAGAAATAGACCGCAATGATTGACTCGAGGATTGATAACTTGTCCATTTAATTTGATTTGGAACAAGTGAATATCCTCCCTGATCACTTGTTGGTGCATGCACAAATGCTTTAGTGGATAATGACACCAAGATCGGTGCTTTGGATCACTTGAGAGGCTATGAAAGAAAATACGAACATCTTGAATATGTCACCTTAGAGCTTGGTGAGAAATTTGAAGATGCTTATAACGTATTCTTGATATTGGATGATTGACGATGATAAAGACTTCACTGATTGGTTAGGGTTTGGCTTTAGGTTTAATACTCCCCTTGGACTCAGAGTCCAAGGGGTATTAGGAATACCACGATCGGTGCTTTGATATTAGGAATATCAAGATCGGTGCTCTGATACCATGTTAAGAATGAGAAATAGAAATAGAATTGGGATCGAAAGTATGATCTTCATTCATGTTTACCACGTTTAAATAGGATACAAACTATCAACTAATACCTAAAAATAGAAAAAATATATATCTAACTAAATCTGGTAAATAAATAAAATATACGGTTAATCAAATCTATACTAACAACTCCCTAAATATCTGAGATATATTCTAACTAATTATCACCGCAAAATATCCTCTTAATATAAATAAAAAAACTCCACAGAATGAGAAAAAGAGAAAAAAAAAACAACTCAAAAGCGATTACATGATTTGGAGGGGAAATTCCGACGGCAGACTTTCTCGGTTTTCGGCGCTTCAAACGACCAAAACAAGATCGAAAGCAGCGCATGATTAGGCGATGAAGAGAGGCGAAAAGTGGAAATCAAATAATAAAAAAGTAAGAAGAATGGATGAAAGAGGAAGAAGAAGAAGAAGAGGATTGGATTGAATGGGAGTGGAGTTTGGGTTTAAAGGGAAGAGGAAATGAAACGGCCATTGATGGTTTTGATGAATCTCTATGGAGAAATAAGACCGTTGGGAGGGTTGGAAAGGGCTTTTCTAGGGAGTTTTTTTTGGGTTTCATTCATTGATCCTAAAGTTTTTTAATAGTTTGTTTTTTACTCTAATTTTTTTTTTAATTTTATTTTATTACGGTTTTATTTTCAAAACGTCCATTTTAATCTATACACATGTTTCTAAAATAGGGTTATTTAAAATTTTGTCCAATTATTCATACTACAATAATTCATTACGTCAAAATTTAATATTTTGACGTAAGATTAAATTTATTTTTTTTTATACATTTTTATTGCTCCAAAAGTTAAAATAGAATATAATTAGACTAATTTTACTGAAATTATTAGTAACACGTCTAAATTATTTAAAAATAGATAAAATGGGAAGAACAAACGTTTAAATTATTTAGGGAGTGGTTTCGTTTTTGGTGTATTAACATGAAAGAAAATTATTCAAAAAATATATATATTAATAATTAAATTTAGTTTAGGTATTTTTAATAAATCTCAAATTTATTTATATAAAAATATTTAACATGTATTAAAATTTTATTTATAAATATTTTTTTCATGAAAAATAATTTGGAAGTCAAACAACAAGGCAAGTTGTTTCCTTATCATACCATCGCAGTACTAGAAAATTTCTCGATACTCAAATATTAAACAAAAAGTATCAGATAACACCCATTTTCTCGATACTCAAATATTGAACAAAAAGTCTTAGATAACACTCATTTTCTCGATACTCAAATATTGAACAAAAAGTATCAGATAACACCCATTCTCGAAATTTTACGGCACACACACATGAAGCGACTAGTACTATATTCATGCCAAGGGGTCAATAAGAGCTTCTCTTAAGGAGTCTTGGTTTTTTTTTTTTTTTTTTCACAACAAAGAAAACGTAAAATTTATACTTGGTGATGATCTGGTACAAAGATTGGGGTCTAATTTTGACTTGCACAACCAATCTATAATTGAAAATCAAATAGGAAATAAGCTACAAAAGAAGAAGAGACTGCTAAAACCAGTGGATCCTCTATGCTCATATGATCTTTCAATGTGAAAAATAGAGACAAATACAAATAGGAGATAAGCTTACCTCCTTGATCTGTTGCAGGAGGATCTCAAAGTGGCAAGGCTGCAGAAATCACCTATAAAAGATTACTCTTCTACGTTCTCACTCATTTGAATTCCTCCATTTCCGCCCTTAGCAGCTTGTTTCTTAGGCTTCTTGTTCTTTGCTTTCTTTGCTTTCATGCGGCGTTTCTTCTCATTGGCATCGACCCATGTGTAATCGGATGGTATGTGAAATGGGTCGATTTCATCTTTATACCGATTGCTGTCGCTGTCGCTGGATTGCCCACCTCGGCTTCCTTTCATCCATGAAATCCATGATGATGATGATGAGGATCCCTCTGATTCCTTGGACTTGGCATCCTGGAAATGTGCTGGACTTGACAGTGGGGTTGCAAATTCTTCAACCGGATGAAGCTCCTCAAATTTTGTGAAAGTAACAAGTACTCTAATAGTTGGGACAATGGGAATGGCAACCTACAGAATGAAGCATATTGATTTGTTGTTATTATTTAATACGAATCCAATTTTGTTCATAAGAATTAAGATGGGAACATTTTTTCCTTGTGTGTGTGTAGTGGTTGTCAAGAGCTGACCCTTTTTTGTTTTTAGGAGTTTCATATGACAAGGTCAGATCTGAACTTATTAAGAACAGGAAAGAAATGATGTTACTTAAATAAGATTAATGGGGGTTTTTCCATTTAGTTAATAAACCAAGCTAACTTTTAATCTCTCAACAAGATACGCTAACACTTTTTACTTTTTTTTTTTTACAGGAATTCAAAAAAACATCTCAAAGAAAATAGACCCTTCAGATCCCACGTCAGTTGGGGAGGAAAACAAAGCATTCTTTTTTTTTTCTTATAAGATAAAACGAAGCATTCTTTATAAGGGTGTGGAAACCTCTCCCTAGCAGACACGTTTTAAAAATCTTGAGGGGAAGCTCGAAAAAGAAGGTTCAAAGAGGATAATATCTGCTAGCGGTGGGCTTGGGTCGTTACAAATGGTATCGAGCTTGACACTGGGTGATGTGCCAATGAGGAGACTAAGCCCCAAAGAGGGATGGACACAAGGCGGTGTGCCAGCGAGGATGTTGGGCCCTAAAGGGGGATGGATTGTGAGATCCCACATCGGTTGGGAGGAGAACAGAGTATTCTTCATAAGGGGGTGGAAACCTCTCCCTAGCAGGCACGTTTTAAAAACCTTAAACCTTGAAGGAAAGCCCGAAAGGGAAAGCCCAAAGAGGACAATATCGGCTAGCGGTGGGATTCCTAACATTTTCCCGACGCAATGAACCTCTTTGGGTAAAGAATAAAGGAGCATATAATCTCATGGAGTGGTTCACATCACAGAATAATAGAGAATTAAAGCAATAAAAGTAAATGATAAAAAAAACATACGTGCGATGAGGAATTGAAACCTTTGCACGATAATCTTAAATTAAGTTACCTTCACTGGAAATGTGCCATGAGGCAGTTTGGTTGTTAAAAGCTCTCTTAGTCTCCTGATAGCTTTTACCTTGTTGGCTAGGATGTCAAGAACAGGCAGAAGCTCATCTGTTTTTAAAGTAAAATCTGGTGTCAACCATAAGACTGGTCTTAAACCCTTTTTATACTCACTTTCATGCTTAGATTCATTGGTGATTCCTTTCTTCTTTTTCTTCTTATTGCTTTTATCTTTTCCCTTCTTTGCATCCCCCATATCTTCTGTGGATAATTCAGAACCTAATTTTTTATGATCAACTACTTTTTGATTGGCACCTTCCGGAGCTGATTTTGAAACTTTCTTCAAAATCTTTGGATCATCAGGATCATCGTTACTTCCCTTGCCACTCTTCTTGTTCCAACCAAACCAACTCTTCTTCTCCTTACTAGCACCATTTGGGTCAGAGTTTGTATATGAACTTACTGAACCATTTTCTTGGCTTTCACAGGCAACATGTTCCTCATCCTCACCCACATCATCAGAGTTTCCCATTCGAAGCGCGGAATCCAACTGCATTTTCTCTTCTGCAGTCAATACATCATCAAACTCATCATTTTCAACACCATTGGCTAACCTTTCTTCGTCATCACCAGCAAATAGCTCCTCATCGGTCATAGCTCCAGGTACCCGCCTTGACTTCACACTCACCATCACATGAGGCATATCATATATTTTCGCCTTCCAATTTCCGACCATCTCAGTCCTCTCCTGGCGTCTCCAATTTAGATGGGGAACAAGCTCTGCTTGAGTAACATCAATGCCTGGCCTATACATATTTGTCTGCGACATAAGGGTCACTTCATGGGCAACTTCTGCTTCCGTTGGTTGAACACCAGCTCCTTCTAAAGCATTTGTAATTTCCTTCTCCTTATGAGCAAGAACAATCAATGAACCTGGAGATAGCTTCACATTACCATCCTCTGAACTATAACCCTCACCTAGAAAGAGAAATGTTTGATCAGAACGCTGAATTCGAAAACCATCGAAACCAGCAAGGGTCATATCAGCTCGGAGATTAGAACCACGCTTCCAAATGCGATAAGTATCTGATGGGGCGATTCGTCCAATAAAAGGAATAACAGAACTCTCGAAATGAAAAGTTATCTCCATGTAAAATTCACGAATTCGGGCAGCAGAAGCAATAATACGAGGAAGCCTACGACACCATTTTGCCCAAGCCAGAGGCTGGTAGTGTCTAGCAATTATCATCGCTATTGTTTCTTCTCTTGTACAGACTGCTTCCTGGAGAGCATTCCAACCATAATCATTCTGAAGGCTCCAATCAGCACCGGCTCCCATCAAAATTTCAGCTGAAATCGGGTCTCGAAGCCGTACTGCAAGGTGAAGAGGGGTCTCCCGACCAGGAACATCACGGCGATCAATTGCAGCAGAAACAGCATCAGCTTGGAGCTCAGCAGAAAGAGATTCCTCTTCAGTATTAACCTCACCAGCCTTCGCTAGCCTAGGTAGGGATGCAACAATGCACTGGAGAGAGGCATAATCTCGACGAATAACAGCTAGATGAGCTGGACTATGCGAGTATTTCGAAAAATCTTCCATGATGTTCGGCTCTTGAATATCACTAACTTTGATTCCTAAATAACCACTGCTCTCATTCTTGGGAGAAACTCAAATTCAGATGTCGAGCTAGTTCCTAGCTCGAGATGCACAAGCAATTTCTAGAACTTAACTCAAAAACCAGCAGACATTAGGCATTTTCCAGCTACAAATTCTCTGAGAATCTCCTCTGCCCGTAGCTAGACAACAGAAAGAACCTAAAATCAGATTGGTCACATACCTTCGTCGTCCTCAAATCTCGACCATTTTAGCAGCGAACTGAACGGAAAGATACCACTCAAACAGCCTGATCTCGAACTCTGCTGCCTACTGCGACACAGTGAAGCAATCACAAAACGAAATCCATTCGTTTGATGAGCAAGATACAATACAAGCTTCAATTCGATTGACAAACATTTCATTATCAAAAAACAGGATTAAAAAACACTCCACCAAAACTCAACAGAACAACAAACAAATTGGCACCAACACCGAGTTCCATTCAAAATCTCCGAACCAAAAAGCAAAAAAACAACAGAAAAGAGAGCAAAACAGTTCCACAATCTTCCACATCGACTTCCGCAACAAACAATCAAACAAACAAAGAAGAAAAAACACAATTCTCCCTGGAAATATGTGAAGAAATTAAAGGAGAAAGCAAGAGCAGTAAAGTAAAGTAAGAAGAAGAAGAAGAAGAAAACAGACCGCAAGAAAATCGGGAAATTGGAGGCGGATGAGTGTGGGGTGGTCAGTGTGGTTGCGTGGCTATCTCTCTCCTCTCCATCGGATTGAGCTCCGTAAGCTCATGGGTAAACGAAACAAACCTAAAGAAAGCGAATGAATCGGACGATTTGGATCTGAGAGAGAGAGTTTGGGTCCGGACCTTCTTCGCCATTTATGTTAACAAGTACTACGTTTTGGTGCGCAAAGCGATTCCCCTCTAGCTCAGATCCCCCCCCCCCCCCCCCCCCCCCCCNTCCTGCTTTCAGAGAGATGGTTACACAGTTGACCTTTATATTCTCTCGATTTTACGAATATGCCACTAAGTCTAAGTAAAATTGCATGATTCACACATCTGCACATGAACCCACTACGCACCTCCTAGGCCTGATTATAAACTGGCTTACGCTCATGCTATTAGAAACCAACAAAAGGAAAAGAGCAGATGATGTCAGGTCCATACAAAATATACTTGGGAAGTACTCCGTGTTCGTGACATACAATATGAATGAGGTCTTGCATTTTCAAATCATATGAAGAATGCGTACCCCAGATGGAGGAAGAAACTATAGCACTAGAACAAAATCAAACTTGGGAATTAGTGCCAAGACCCAGAGATACCAAACTCATCTCTTGCAAGTGGGCTTACAAAATAATGCGTACCCCGGATGAATCAATCGTGAGATACAAAGCTCAGACTATAGATTCAAGGTTCTCTCAAGAATATGGACAGACTACGATGAAACGTTTAGTCCAGTGGCAAAGATCATTATCGTACAAGTTCCTCCAGTACTTACGGTAAATAAAGATTGGAAATTATGGCAGATGGATATGAATAATGCTTTCTTGCAGGGAGAGTTAAACAGAGAGTTCTACATGTACCAACCGAAGAAATTCGAAGACGAAGTTGGAGTCATTGATCAATATATGCAAAATCCGAAGAAGCCTCATTTGGATGCGGCTCGACAGACCTTGAGATATGTCAAAGGTATAATCAATTACGATCGTTTATACAAAAGAAGCGAAGACTGGAAGCTAGCGGGATATAGTGATGTCGACTATGCAGGAGACCACAATACCTGAAGATCAATCACTAGGTATGTGTTCAAGCTTCGTTCGAGAACAATTTTTTGGTGTAACAAAAGACAACCAACAGTATCATTGTCAACTAGAGAAACAGAGTACAGAGCAGCATCTGGAGCAGCTCAGAAAAATACATGCTTAAAACTTTTGATGGAAGATTGGCACCAGAAAATTGAGTATCCAATATCACTTCATTGCAACAATCAATCTGCGATGCGCCTAGCAGAAAATTCGGTGTTTTATGCTAGAACAAAGCATGTGGAGGTGCACTACTATTTCATTAGAGACAAGGTCCTAAAGAAAGAAGTCGAGATGCAGCCGATCAAGACAGATGACCAAGTGGCAGACTTGTTTACAAAAGGGCTGAATAGTGTCAAACATGAGAGCTTTCGCTGTCAGCTCAACATGGTGCAGCGAATGAGGACTAGTGGTGAGGGGGAGTGTTGAAATATCATCACTAGCCCAATAGAGTCAAGCCCAATTATTGTACGAGCGCAGTATATTTATTAGATTTTAGGAGAAATAGATTTAGATATTTTAGGAAAAAGATTCAGATTGGTTAGGTCTAGATTTATGAGTAGACTCCAGTACCCCTCCACCCTACCTACGTTATTCATCCAAGAAATCCATAAACAATAAAAAGTAATAGTATTCTACTGAGTGTCTTGTATTCTCTTCTCGATTGGTGTTAATAAAGAGTGCGAGTGTTTCCCACAGAGAGTTATGTTCAACATTTACTTCTCGAGCTACAACTCTTACCGTCTTTCTGTATAGTTCAAGCTCTTGTCCTTTATAGCTAAGCGGCCTAGAGTTTTGTTTTTTCTATTTTCCCTTTTCGGGCCTTCACACTTTGACTTTTTTAGTCACGGTCGAAATTCGAAATTTCAAAAATATCAGCTCGTGACATTTCTAAACTCTTCTCCTCCAATCTATTGAAATTTGCTTTCAGGAGACTCCCATAAACCTTGACTTTGTGTTCGAGTCATAGTGACGAAGACCTTGTTAAAGAGATTCAACCATGGGAGAAAATGGAACAAGTAGATTAAAGACTCCCAGCCAAAACTTTTTTCATATTTTTTAAAATAAATTTATTTAACCTTTTCGTTTCATTTAAATGTACATAAAATCCAAGTCGATTCCAATACTTTCACTGCGTGAATGAAACATTCATTCCCAACAGAGTTTGCTTGACCTTGATCGTTTGGTTCGCTTTCATGATAAATGTCTCTCAACACAAGTAATATTTCCTCTAATCCACCTTTCTTTTAGTGTGTCTGAACAATTAAAACGTTTAAATAAGTATTTTTCAACGTTTAAATAATATGAATCTCGTTTTGATCTAATGCTAAAGATTCTTTATTCTTTATAAGAATATAAAAACCGACTCATTTTAAGAATTTTGAAGAAAAGTTCGATAGGAAAAGTCTAAAGAAGATAACATCTATTAGCGGTGGACTTGAATCGTTAGTAAGGCTAATGTCCATGTTATTGAAAGGCCCACCAATGTCATCATTTCCCATGCCACAAGGCCTACATTCTGTCAGCCTGTCTTACAGCAGTCCTCCAATCAGCCCCCTCTGACAACGGCAAGGTTTATCCTATCCCCTATTCTACTAAACACGCTTAATTTTGATAATTTTTTTTTGTACTTAATAAATAGTTATAAATTTAAAATTATTGAGACAAAATTATTAAATATTAGAAATTTGATGGTATGATTAAGTTGGGGTAAATTAAACTTTTAAAATGTGGTTTATTAACAAATTTAATATTTTTCTTCCAAATTAAATTGTTATTATTCTTGATTAACATACGAACATATTCGGAGGGTTAGGTTTTAGCGTAGGGACAAAGTGAAGATGTCATTTTCTCAAATTCTTTGTCCCGTTACGATCACGACATTAATAACTAAGATGTGACCTCGAATGATGAATTTTGTACCTTTTTTTGATGATTGGCATTTGAAATAATATTTGTTATCTTATTCACTGAGTTATGTTCAAATTGGTCGTAAACATTCATACAATAAATATTTCACTACTTTTATTTTTTATTTTTGTAGAATTAAAAAAATCACATTTATTTAATAATTTGAAATACAATAATATATATTTTTTATTATAAACCCATAATATTTTTTCTCCCAATTGAAACTAGTTTTCTTTTTTTATTTTTGTAGAATTAAAAAAATCACATTTATTTAATAATTTGAAATACAATAATATATATTTATTTATTATAAACCCTTTTTTTATTTTTGTAGAATTAAAAAAATCACATTTATTTAATAATTTGAAATACAATAATATATATTTATTTATTATAAACTCATAAACCCATAATATTTTTTCTCTCAATTGAGGCTCGACTAGTTTTCTTTTTTTTTTTTGTAGAATTAAAAAAATCACATTTATTTAATAATTTGATTTATTTATTACAAACCCATAATATTTTTTCTCCCAGCTCGACTAGTTTTCTTTTTTTTGTAGAATTAAAAAATTTATTTATTATAAACCCATAATATTTTTTCTCCCAATTGAGGCTCTGGTGTAGAATTAAAAAAATCACATTTATTTAATAATTTGATTTATTTATTATAAACCCATAATATTTTTTCTCTCAATTGAGGCTCGACTAGTTTTCTTTTCTTTTTTGTGTAGAATTAAAAAAATCACATTTATTTAATAATTTGATTTATTTATTATAAACCCATAATAGTTTTTCTCCCTTTTTTTTTTTTTTTTTTAGA
>NW_019268568.1:222804-253249 GCF_002738365.1 Cucurbita moschata
TCCTTTTTTTTTTTTTTTTGTAGAATTTAAAAAAAATTTGATTTATTTATTATAAACTAATATTTTTTCTCCCAATTGAGGCTCGACTAGTTTTCTTTTTTTGTAGAATTAAAAAAATCACATTTATTTAATAATTTGATTTATTTATTATAAACCCATAATATTTTTTCTCCCAATTTGATTTATTTATTATAAATAAAGTTTTCTTTTCTTTTTTATGATATTGTCCATGTTGAGCGTATTCTTTGATTATAAACTCATGATCATTCCCTAAATTAGTCGATGTGGGACTTTCATCATCCAACACCTCCCCTCGAATAAAGTACGTCCCCTTAATCGAGACTCGACTCCTTTTTTTTTTTTTTAATCTTAGTCATTTTTTACTATGCCTTTGAGGAGTCTCGACTCCTTTTCATTTGGAGTCCTTTATTCGACATTTGATGATTTACCAATCTATTGGAACGACTAAGTTTAGGTCATGACTCTGATACCATGTTAAATAAACACAACTCTACACAATAGTATAATATTGTCCACTTTAAGCATAAGCTCTCATGACTTTGCTCTAAACTTTCCCAAAAGGCCTCAAGCCAATAGAAGAGTATTATTTGATTATAAACTCATGATCATTCCCTAAATTAACTGACCTGTGACTTTCATCCTCCAACAAAAAAAAAAAATGACGGTAAAAACGAAACATTATGAAAAAGAAAATGTTTTTGAAGGATAAAAAAAGGTATTGGTTTCACCCCTTTAGGGTAACAAAAGAAGGAAACAAATAAAGTTTTGGTGTATTGTTGGTGTTTTATGCAATGGTGAGGCCCATCCCATTTCATTGTTATCAACAAATATGCCCACACCTTGTCCCCTCCTTTTTTGCTTTTCAATTCGTAATCACTTTGAGTTTGCTCCCCATTTTGCCTTACTTCTTATTCTCTTTTTGCCTTTTCCTCTCTTTTGTATGCGGATTACTCGTGTCTTTTCTTTTTCTTGACGGATGAACTCATTAAGTTATACTTTAATATATTGAAAGAATAAAATTCAAATTCTCAGCGTCATCAGATTATTTAGCTGTTTTGATTAGGAGTATTCAAAAGATTCGATGACTCAAAAATCGAATCTTCCCAATTTGACCCATATTGTTTATTGAACACACTTGTCTGTGGGGAAACACTCGTACACCTTATTAAGACCAATCGAGAAGAACTACTACTTTGTATTGCTGGGGGTTTCTTGGGATGATAAACTAAGTAGGATCGAGCTGTAGAGGTAGATAGTAGACCATCTATTCCTAAAATTTCTCAACATTTTTTTTAAAAAAAAAATATCTGAATCATTCCACTGAATTTGTTCCTAAAATCCCTACATCATTTTCTTAACATAAATAAAATTACTGATACAATGGGTCGGCTTAACTTTATTGGGCTAGTAATGATATTTTAACACTCCCCTCAGTACTAGTTCTAGAGAGTCGTGATTACTAACCTTGTTTGGGTTGGGTTGGGTTCAAATAAATGAATGTTTTACAAATTGAGTTAGTTTATGGATTCCACTAAAACTAGATTGAGTTAAACCAAACTAACTCGAATTTATTATTAATTTTAAAATATACATTTTTGCTTACCATATTTATTAATTTAATAATTATTTTTAGTTGTTTAGTCTCCCGCCATTTTTTAAAATAATTTTTAACTATTTAAAACTTTTCAAAATATATATTCAAAATTGAGTTGCAAATTTTAATTAAATGATGGTAAAAGTGTAAATAGATGTTTTATAAACCACCATTTTACTTTTATTAAAAATAAAAATTTGAATAAATGAATCAACCAACTCAAAAAAAAAAAAATTAAAATTAAATTAGATTGAGTTAATTATTTAATAAGGGTGGTTTGGGTTTAAAAAAAATTAAAACTAAGAACAATTGAATTGAGTCTCTTAACCTTATCTAACCCAAGTCACGAACATCCTTAATTTTGATAATGTTTTGATCATGTACGTGACATCGAAACAATTATACGAAGAACAATGTAAATTGTGAGAGCCCACAATCCGAAATTGGTTGAGGGGAGAACGACATATTTTTTATAAGGGTGTGGAAACCTTCCTCAGTAGACACGTTTTAAAGCAATGACGTCAAAAGATGACAAATATCTACTAGCGGTGGACTTGGACCGTTACAAACATTCAGGTGAAAGTTGAGTCGTCCACATCAGTAAAATTAAATTTAATGCAAGACATTTCACCATTATTGAAGCTTTTAAGTCCATTTATCTAAAAAGAGGAGAAAGGGATGGATTGAATGATTTGAAAGATTAATGAGTGGTAAAAAGTAAGTTTTTAGGTTATAAAATTCAAATTTTGTTTGCGGAGAAAATTGAAGGGTAAAGTGGTAAAAAACCATTGGTTTGCAGCCTCCAAAATACTGTGCAAATCCCAGTAAATTATGATGATTTGAACATTGTTAGTGAGGGGACATTATTTATTAACCATAATTACTCTCACTAATCTTCACTTCCTTTCTAAGCAAATGGGCAATAATTTTGAGGCATGTCAAAATAAGAGACTAATTAACGTTAAAATATATATATATATATTTAACGTTATAAGGGATTTTTGCTAGCGGTGTACATGTTCCGGGTTGAGTTGGATTGAAAGATTTTTTTGACCCAACACAAAAGTTAGGGTTGGTTGGATTGGGTCTCTATTTTCGGGTTGGGTTGTCTAGATGTCAATTTTTTTTTAAAATTTTATTTATCCACAATTTATAACTATTGGGATACACTGAGATAAAATATATTAAAAGTTTACAAACAAACAAATAGTTTATAATTATTCACATAAAAAATAAAAAGTTATAAATTGTGTCTCTATTTTCGGGCTGGGTTGTCTAGATGTCAAATTTTTTTTTAAGTTTTATTTATCCACAATTTATAACTATTTGGATACACTCTGAGATAAAATATATTAAAAATTTACAAACAAACAAAAAATGGTAACATATTAACACAGTTCAACCACATTTTTTAAGAATTGGTTTTAATAAAAAAAAATAGAAAGAGCTTATCAAATTAAATAAATAATAAAAAAGGATTAGTTTAAAGATATTATATATAACAAAAATAAAAAAACCATAAAATATTTTAATTGCAAGGTGTGTCTAAACTAAACCAAATAAGAAATTAAAAATAATAAAATAATATAAAAAAAATTAAACAAAATAATAATAAAAAAATAAAAGAAATTAAACAAAATAATAGTAAAAAAAATGTATATCCCTGACATCCAACTACGGTATGGGTGTCCTTAGAGCGACTGAGACATCACTCTTGCAAACTTATTAATACAAAAAGATTCTTAATATAATTTATATATTTTTATTTGGCTCGGGTCAACTCGAAACCAAACCGATTAAGTTCAAGTTCAGAAAAATGAACACAACCGTACCTGAAATACTAATCTAACCAAATCCAACTCTTACAATTTGAGTTGGGTTGGTCCGGGTTATCGGATTGAATGTACAGCCCTAATTTCTGCCCTTCTATTATTTCACTCTCGATCATCTTTGTCTTAAGAATGTGCGCTATAAATATTATGACTTGATTTTCGAGATGTTGAATATCTGAACTTGACTAAAAAAGTAAGATGAAAGCACACAAATAAAAAAGTAAAACAAAAGCAATAAAAATACAATAAATTTTGCGCAAATTAATCCAAAATCCAAAACTTGAAAACCGGCGTTGTTCAAGTTGTTTACAAATGGAGAACAAGAATGGGATATAAAAGTGTACAAAAGATAACCCGTGAAAATACAGACTACACTTATGTCTTAGGTCAACACCTCTCTGTGACAGCGCAGTTTTGAGCACTACCTATGGTAACTTGTGACCACCTAAAGAATAAAGAAGGGGGAAGAGGTGAGTATAAAAATATTCGGTAAGCAATCTACTTGTAAGCTCTCACCACGTCCAATTCCTAATAGGGCTCTATGTGCTTTATTTAGGATCAAGGAACTCGGTAAGTATTTTGAGCTTCTATGTAGGTCTTCAAGTTCTAGGAACAACCAACATGATTCAACTATTGTGTAGTCCTGAATCTCTCTTCAAGACTGATTTACGGAATCACAACATCAATCGAGATCTCTCTTCGAGATTGGTTTATAGAATCGCAACATCAGCCTTGATCCACTTTGAAATAACTACCTCTGTAGTCTCAAATCTCTTTTTGAGACCAGTTTACGAAATCGTAGCATTAGCCTTGATCCGTTTCTATACACAAAGAAGAGCTAGTTACCTATTTGGTCTCAAGTCCCTCTTCAGGATCTATTTACGGAATCACAACATTAGCCTTGATTCGTCTCCACACACAGTAGTAACACATATTACCTTGGTTTCATCGCTCTTACTATTATAAGCCTATCAGGCGTTCTAAGTCATTCTTGTTGTAGATGTCTACTAGATTTTTTTATTATTATTTTTTTCTAGACAGCTTAAAAGACGTTTGTGACTAACACCTTGGGGTTAATCCAACTTCTAGGTGCTCTTAGATCTATACCCCTAATCGTCATCTAGAATTCTATGGTGCTAAATCTACTAGAAATGTATTATCCTGGGTCAAATTGAAAAATCGGTTTAGCTCTAGCACATGGATCATATTTAAAACATTCATGCACACTTAATAGAGAGATATTCCTATCAACCACTTGAGCACAAAATTTATCACCTAGAAACATACAAACGTACTCAACAAGAAGATAACATCCATCAAACACTTAGAGCATATATCACAGTAGAAAGCATTGAAGTAGAAATTCAAGAACTGACTTAGTATCTAAGTGAATTCATCCCTCATCAACAATTTTTTTAAAAACGGAAAAGGAACAAAATTCATCTTGTGAAATCATATTCCTAACTCCCATTTGATTATTTCGTTCCTAAAATGTTAGGTTTTTTTGACTTATATAGCTATAACCGTTTCTCCTTCGGGATCGAACTCACGTACATTATTGTCACAATTGCCCATATAAGTAATGGATACAATCAAAACTCACTTATGATGGAGGTCAACTTTGATGGGCAACAATGATTATCATAGTCAATATTATATAATTGACAATTATCTATCATATTGTCACCTTCATGTTCTAATACATGATAATAATACTTCATGTTCTAATACATGATAGCGTAGATCATAAAATTGTCTCTAACTTTCACAAAACGAGCAACAACCAACATAACTAATATGTTTGAAGTAAGACCAACATAACTAATATGTTTGAAGTAAATTATTATGCGAATATAATAAAATAGATAGAATTTTAGTAGGTGAGACAATCGTATTTCTAGTCACTTTGATTCCAAAAATTAAAAAATTTATTATATGACTCAAGTTTCACCGAAAATTAATTATCTCGATTTTTTTTTTCAAGCTCAAATTTTTTGAAATTTCATTTAAAGTTTTAGAGGTCGAATTTCGTAGAAGAAAAAAATGCTTAGAAAAATCCCCGAAAAAATATTAAAAAAAATAATTGAAAAATCATTTATGCTTTTCAGTTAGCTTTATTGTTCAATAGGAACACTTGCAAAAGTTAAAATCAATTGCCATAACAATAAGGGATTCAACTTGGAAGATAATAATTTCTTCCGAGCATTTAAACAACCTTGCTTCCATTTCCAAAGCCATTTAATAAAAACTCATAAATAATCTAATAAATATTCCTAAACTTTTTAAACCTAACGTAAACTTATCAAAACTTCAACGAAAATAGTAACTCTAACTATTTTTTTGGTCCTCAACGCTTCTAAATTTTCAGGATAAACAGATTCATTTTGCAAATTCGTTATTATGGGTAGTTCCTACAAAGGATTAGACTAATAACGTATACAATACTTGAATTCTCGATGTAGATGCTATATAGTTGATTCTCATCCTCTAGAGACGGAGTGTAATAGAAGCATCCGTCAACAAAAGGATGATCGAGGAGGATAAAAACTAAGTCTTGATACAAAGACGGGATAAAGAAGAGGGCTTATCTAATGCTTCTTTAATGTCATGAGAGTAATGTTTTATTACATGAACTTGTAAAAGGGAGAAAAGTTGAAATGAATATTCATAAATAACAAAAATTCCCAGCTCTTACACAGAAAAAGGATATAGAGACTGACTGACTGAGCTGCCCATTCACTCAAAACAAAAGTCATACAATGAAAAGCATCACAGAACCACACCCAAGTCACAATTAGGGGAAAGGATATATATTTTTTCTTTTTCATTTTGAGAAACAGAATAAAATTACAAACCAAAAAAGGGGCTTAGATGATGATGATGATGATGATATCTATCTCTATATAAATAGGCTTAAATTGAAGGTGGGGAAAAAGGGGAAGGCAGCATATTAGTTTATAATAAATGGCCTTGAATTATTGACCTGTGCCAAGCAGACAACACTTACAGAATGTTGTTGTATCAGTACAATCTACAGGGATGTTCCACGCAAATAGTAGAGCATTTGGTCAAAGCAGCGATCGGAGACCTGCGATTCGTGTTCGAGAAAGCACCACTCTGCATTCTCGTTCTTAAGAAACTGCTCCGACCGTACACATTTCTTCATCTGGTGGCCACTTTTAAAACGTTACTTTTCAAGCTCCCTGAAAAAAAAAAAAACAAAAGAAAGGCAGAATGGAATTATCAAGAACTCTCTACGTCGAGAATAGTAATACTCGTGCTATTCATCGATACAGTAATCGTACAATCATGTCTATCCAATGGCATGCCGTTTTGCTATTGATCGAAGGAGGCATCATAAAAATTAGGTGCATAAACAGAATCAAGCATCCCTTGTTTCGTCTCTGTCCAAAATGTTCAACCTCAAAAATGACATTATCACGTTCAGCCTTAATTAACTATTCGACCTCGTTAGGATTTGAACTGAATCTCGACTAATGGGTATTAATACAGAAATAATTGTCCTAGCTTACCCAACTCACTCAGAATGGAGCTTCAAGAGACTCATCCCAAACTTCTGCACTTCCATTAGAGGCATCTTCCACATCTTCTTCCATTGAAAGCCTAATATATTCTCTATGAGCAAAACGATCCCACTCTGTCAAAGTAGGATTCTCGCGCTCCTGCAAGCCACAAGCTCAAAATTATCACCTGGCATAGCCGATCGCAATGCTATGGCCATGTAAAATAAAAGCTAACGTACCTGGCGGATAAGAAATGGATCACGTGTTTCAAAGGCCATAAACTTATTCAGATTAAAAAGAATATTAAAAACACTTCCAGAAAGCTTGCAGCCTTTCAGATCCCGTAGAGTGATATAACTTTCATTCTGCAAGAAGGAAGACATTGTGTAAAGCAAAACAATACCCTTTATTAATTCACAATGTTTTGGAGAACCTTTCAAAGATGATAATACCAATGGATATCTTTTAATGATATTTTTCGAGAACTTTGGACAGACATCGTAACACAGGAGAACAAAACTAATAAAGGAGTAGAAGATGAACCTCAGGTCCAATCATATCAATTATCTGGCACAAAATATCCTCAAAAAGCACAGGTTCTTGAGCCATGCATTCCATACGATGTAATTGCTCCTCATAAAAGAATTGCAATTCATTCCGTGTTAAAATTCCATTACCATCCAAATCTATGCACTTGAACCTAGGAAAAACCACAAGGCATCATCATCACAATAGGCTGATTGTCACAAACTTGGTCAAGAAATAGAAAACTGGAGAAGACAAACCAAAGTAAATAAACAACAAATCATACCGGCTGCAACTCATAATATAATGACTAATTCTCAAGTATTTTGTCAATGACGCCTAAAAAGAGCCTACACTCTTGTTACCAATTGGAGAAGTATTTTGTCATTCCTTTGGTTTGGAATTTTTTTCCCCTCTTTTACAATTTCATACATCAACAAAATTGTTTATCATCAAAGATAATGATGATACTAATAATGCCTGAAAGCTTGAGCCATCTTACAAACAATTTATATGACCTGGTAAAAAAATATCAGGAAACGCCAATATTCACTTAAAAATTAGAGAAAATGAGGACATAACATACCAATACTCAAGGCTAGGCTCAGATGATTTATCTTCCTCAGACAATATAAAATAAACAAAATCTTCGTATCCCATCCTACCTTCAACTTTACTAGTAAACTTTCTTGGAACCTAGAATCACATGAAATCATTTAGTGAAGTTAATGCCAGTACTCACTTTATAAATGAAATAAACAAAGCAATAGAAATGGAATAAAATCTTGGGGATTCTAAGGAAGTTCCATTTAAAACTGAAACCTGGAATCAACTTAAATCAGTTCTAACAAAGCAATGTCCCAGATGATTCACAAACCTGAGAGAATATTCTATCAACAATACGGTAGGTAAGCGCATGATTTCCATATTTGATAAGGTTCTCCTTGTCAATCAAGAAGTCGTGGTCCGTGTCCAGCTCCCAAAATTTGCAGTATATTACATAAAAATGCTCATAAGAAAAGTACCTACAATTAACAATTATTGCACATTAAACGACAATCAATAGGATACCTTCGTAAGAATACATACGATCATAACATAAAAATCCAATTTGGAAGTAACATATGTAAGAAAGAAGTATAATTAAGAGGTTCAAAATGATCTACTTTTTCTTCTTATGCCAACATTATAATAAATAAGACTAAATCCTTAGGCCATCTCCTCTATCTCTTACATTTTTTTAGTCTGCATCTAGAGAGAGAAAAAAGGGGGATTCATATCAGTGGGATCTGTTTTGATGGTTGGACCGAACAAAATCTGGCACAAAATAGAGATACAGTTCCCGAATTGCAACCAATGCAGAATCACCATCAAATTCTTGCACTCTCCTTTATTGGGGATACTGGCAAGACTAAAAACCTTCTTTCTCCTTTTTAAGAAACCATTTATTAAGTATTAGCTCAGAAGTTACAAGAACGGCTAGAATGAAAATCCACCATGAACCAATCGCTTATGGGAGCTCATGGAGAACTCTTCGATGGATTAAAATAAAAAAGTAAAAAGAAATTACGAAAAAGAAGGCTTCCTTTTGACAAAAACTGAAAAAAGAATGATAAAACCATGAGGGAGATACGATAGAAGAAAGAAAGAGGTTAAGCATAAAAGGGAAGATGAAAATGATAATGCAGAGTAAAGGAGTTAGATCTGGGACTGATTTATGAATTGAACTCATGAAGACAACAAATAAGTCTTCAGTCAAAAACCTACCTCAAAACTTTGTTGATGTCCTCTTCTTCATCAGCATGTTGCATTGCATCAATCAAATTACCACGTTTGAGCTCCCTAAGCGAAAGCTGACCATTTCCAGCTCTATTTATGTAGAAATATATCCTATATGTTACTGTTTCAGCTGGTTTACAAAATAAAAGTTCATTAAAAAAAATGAACAACAAATTATAAAGTGCTGTAGTCTAATTTCATGATAAAAGGTAAACTTAAAAAGAATCTAGAATCAAGCAGGTTTACAATGATTTATCATAGCAAGAAGCCTTGAGGGAACCCAGTATCAAGCCCCTGCCTGAAACTCAAATTGCTTACAACAGCAGGCATCTAACATGGACTGCAAGGTCAATTCCAATGCACACCAGTGCCTAACCAACAATGCTAATGTCAACTCAACAGATGCAATTCAAAAAGCCAACAATCTGTACAACTAGATGAACTACACCGCAAGACCATGGCAAACTAGTGCCATATGCTTTCAGAAAAAATAAACTGCATTGCAACTAAAGAAGAATGCAAGACAGAGGAGAGAATAAAAGGCCCCACTCTAGTGCCATATTCTTTCAGATAAATAAACGACCACATTGCAAATGAAGAAGAACACTAGACAAAGAGGAAAGAATAAAGGGCCCCACTATAGCTGATGGACAAATGGTCTAGCAATATTACAGAGCCTCCAACTACTCAATTACAAAACCTTTTGTACCGGAAAACCATTTTGAAACATTAAGAATCAAATCCTACATATCATCAAGCTCTCAGCCGTCAACCTTTTAAAACACTATACATTCAAAAGAGGAGCAACGGATTTAATAACCATTGCCAAAAGAGGTAATATTGAGAGCATTGATGGGCCTTGAGCCTGGATGATTTTAACGTCAGGTTTCTTTTTATAAAGGTTGAAACACTCTCAAAGAAGAGGAAACTGCGGAGGTGTTCCCAATGCTTTCTCAGAATGCTATATACATTGGCAACCAAAACTGAAACCAATTTAAAGGTACACTAAGAAGTTATTAATCTCACCCATGACATGATCATGGACTATGCCCTATCCATGAGGATTTTGCACACCAGAAAACTTCCCCACTCCTTCGAAATACCTGCAAGATTCTACTGTTTCTCTCTACCCATACATTGCATAAGATTTCCTCTACAGCAAGATTCCACAAAACCTCAACCTTTCCCTTGAAGAACGTACCATATAATAGCCACATCATATTCTCCTTCAACTAGCAAGGAAACACATAATTCAAACCAAACTACAGGGCTAAAGACCACAATTTCCAGCTGAGAGCTTACAAGGAAAACAAGTGATGCACGTTTTCACATTCATTAAAACAGAGCACACACTAAGAGACTAGAGAATCATTGCAGGACATCTTTCATGTACTTTTTCTCCACTGTATTCAGAGTTTCTATACAAGCTGACCATAAGAACGCTTTCACTTTTTTTGGACAACATCCTGTCAAACAGCTCTGTACACCTCTTTCTAAAGCTTCATCTGAATCTTTTGAAAGTCTGACCAGGGAACTAACAGAAAATTGTCCTGAATAATCCAGTACCCAAACTCTTTTAATGACCTCCCCAATTAGCTCGAGTCTTCAATAAATCCAGGAGCAACCTGTTCTTCTTCATCTCTTAAATTCCTTCTCGAAAAAAATGTTTTATCCCCCACAATTGAAGCCCACACCTCCTTAGTAATCTTATTCTTTAGACTTCAATGTCATTGTCTTTGTTGGTTGTATCCGTCATAAGGCAGAAAGCGTAGTGGGTGTTTAATGAATTTTATTATGTCTTATGGAATGGTTTTTGAGTTTTTACTATATTTTAGAATTTTATTGTTCGACTAGTTATATTGTACTAATGGAAGTTGTCACTTCAGCAATTTTTCATTTTATCAGCAAAAAAATTGTCCTTTGTCAAAAAGTAGGTTCCAATGTTAAGTCGGTAGGCTCTCTTTCTTTTGTTCTATTTTGTTTGTAATGTGAAGTAGCAATTATTAAGATTGTTCTATTTTGAGGACCTCATCCTCCCCCACAAACTTCCTAGTGATCCTTTCATATATCAGTAAAGTTCTGGTTTTGTTCGTAAGGAAAACAAATATATTATATTTTATATAAATATCATGATGAAAGAGATTTGATAGCTCAAAAATTAGAGAAAGAAGTTAGTTAAATTAACCAAAGAAAAACATGATTATTACGAAAAACAAAATACAAAGCAAACCAGGAATACCCATCAAATTAAAGCAGGAAAATTCAGACAAAGGCACCAACCATATCTTTCCTGAAATTCTGGAGTGCTCTGAAGGAATTCTAGCCCTGGGTGCGTTGCTAAGAGTTCTCGAAGCACAGGTTTGAAGTCATCCTGTCATAAAATCATAATACTCAACTTCACCGAGATGTGGTTACTTCAGATGATATCAATTTCATTTAACCATTTACTAAATATAATCTTTGGGTTACAATAAAATATGTAGGAAATAACACAAGGTAATTCATAGAAAACAGCTTGTCATTCATGGTGCTATATTAACACTAAAAATACCTTTTTTTTCTTAGAAACATTAGTCTAAAGAATACTAAAATTTTGATAAATATAATAATCGACATTTATTTTTTCAATACAATGATCAGGACTCAAAGAAGAAGAAAAGAAAGGAAACAATTAAAAATAGAAGGAAACCTGAGTCAGATACTTGAGATCCGGCTGCTTTAAAATCCTAAAAATTTGGGTTGCTATATCCAGTGTCAACATGTTTCCATTGATCCAATACTCAATAAAAGCATCCCTGAAACATAATAACGATGATCATTTCTTTTTTTTTTTTTTATAAATGATGATGATAAAAAATCTCGAGAAGAATATTAGACACATGCTTCAAGTAGAGAAACCAAGTTTATTTTTTCTAATCATTAAGTGTTTAGGTTTGTTTGTGTGTGTTTTAACTAATATCACGAGACAATCAATAGGCCTCTAAAAATCATAGTATTCATCTCAATCAAAAGGATGGAAAGAAAAAGCGTTGCATCATCTCCCAGAGGATGGATTTTGTGTAAAACATAGGAGGATTATCATTTGCATTTCTTTATGCTATTCCCCAATGCTCCTGTGCTCGTTAGTCAAGTCTCTTCAAAGCGTTTGGCTAGAGCTGCCGCTGACCAACGAATATTAATGTTGCAGTTTTCTAACTTATTAATGGAAGCCCTTACTTGGTCAAGCTGGAAGAATTTGGTCAACGCTATGCTTGATTTTTTTTTTTTTTGGAGATTGTGGCTTGAGAGAAAGCTGAAAACTTTGAAAACGACTGATTCTAGTTGGAAGAGTTCTTGGGACAATGTTTCACTCAAAGGTAGACTCAGCTCCTTAACCAACTCGAACGAAATGAAAATGTGCATTACGCCTATCCACGAATACAACCATGTCTTAATATGCCAGTTTCTCTCACACTTTCATTCATCCTGATGTTTCCTCTTCCATTCTTTGCATTACTATTCCATCATCTCCAATGCCGCTATTATCATAAAAATCATGCACCGCCATGACTAGCAGTTTTTTCTTTTTGGAAGGAAGGTCAAATCAAATACTTTTGTCCCTTGTCAAGCTTTGTTTTGTTTTATTGGGAGTCTTCTGTCATGATCGAAACAGAAGGAGAAAAAAAAAAACAAAAAGGGGACCATCTTACTTTGGTATGATGTGTAACCAGATCGAGTGATAATGGACCACGTTGCTGCCACCTTGTAGCTAAGGAACTTGGAGTTTGGAGAGGAGTTTAGCATCCAAGGCCACATTGTTTCCTTCAGTTCTTCAGGCAGCTTTGCATTCTTGTCCTCAATTCCTTACGTTGTTTCCATTTGCTACACCTCTCAACAAATCCCATAGTTCAACCTAGACCACCTCTTTCAACTCAAGTTCATTAAAATTCCTTCTAGAATCAAGCCTCCAATACTAACTTAAAAGCATTCCAGCACTAACATACCAAAAGCCTCTTACTTCCAATCCGACCAATGTTTTAAAAGGTTACTGAGGCTTATGCCTTGAGGCAAGGCAATAACTTTTTAACCTTGAGAGTTACGCCTCCTTTGAACCATAAGAGGCTTGTGTCACTATGAAAACACGTTGAGGTTTAAAATATCTACACCTAATGTAATGAGAAGAATAATATTAATGTCTCATTCTTCCAAAATATAAAAATTTGAGTTGTGACAATTCGAACTATTACTACTTTCGCCCATGTGACTTTAAAAGCATTGAAGACAATTTATAGAATAAGTCAATCCTATGAATGATAGTTGTAGAGAGGTTAAAAATATCCTTTTAGAATTTTTGTTTAAGTGGCAATTGACAAAGGTGGTTTTCGTTTTTGCTTTAATATGACTACTATGTTTAACACTTGAAACTTATGCCTCGCCAATTCAAGAAGAAAAGCTTCAAGGCCACCTTTAGCCTTTTAAACATTGGATCCAACAAGCGAAGCAAATAATAGTGATGAAAGAGGGTGGGAAGGGTTTCTGTTCAACCCAAAGTCCTTGGATCTTCCAAAAGATCTACACTCTTTGCCACTCCCCAACCTAAAACTAGACACTTTACTTTCATTTCTTCTCAATGATAGCTCAGTTATTCATTAAGAAAAACTAGTCACATGTCACCCATGCCCAAGATTTACACAATCATTCATTGGTCATAGTTACTATAGATCTACTTTGGCAAACAAACTAATAATTATAATCGTACCACTAACATAATAATTTTTTTTTTTAAAAATCTACATGTCCTATAATTTCACATATACTTGACTTTAACATAAGCCAATCTACTCAAACTACATTGGGGCGCAGAATACGAAGATTCTCTCATCTACTTCTAGATTAGTATTATCAATCATTGTTGGACTGTAACAAAATATCACCCTATCGATTCAAAACCAATTGGAATATAACCTACTAAATGTCCATTTGTGGGTAGGTGTAGGATTCGGAAAGACTACATTTTCATCTCAGGAGCTGCCTTTTGTGAAGAGCATCACTGGTGTAGCCTAATGGACTAAAGGAGAACTCTCTCCAAGAAGTCTATCTCAAATCTTTATCATTGAACAAAGGTTAAGAATAAACCAAGTATTTCAAAGACTAAAAATGACTTAAAGGAATAAATTCCACGAGTATTATCTAATCTCCCTACATCAATCACATCCATGGACGGGGATAATAAGAAGAAGACAGGTTGAAGCTCTAGATTCTAATAATTAAATCCAAAGAGTACCAAACAATATTAGGATTTAATTTAAGGAAGGCCTATAAAAATTGAAATTCGAAATAACAAAACATCGATTAATAAAATTTTCTGAAGGCAGCGTATTTTTGTATGGTCTGGCTTTGAAATCTTTCACTCTTCCACACAAAGCCATTCCTTATCCCAACACACACGCGCACCAAAGAAAAAAAAGATAAACACAATCTTGAGCAGCAAAGTCAGGCATTAAGTAGCATGAACAGTTCATTGAAAAAAAAAATACAGAATTAAAATATTTACTGATAAAACAAAGGAGACAAGGAAACATAAACAAAGTCCAATACATACGTCATACTAGAACAACGTTCTCCAGCAACAAGAGAAACCTACCTTGTCACAATGCCAGTGCTATTAACATCTATCTTTCTGAAAAGAGAAGTGGAAAAGAATGATGGCAGCTTGCATATTTCTTTTGTAACTGCCCTAAATTCTGGCATAAAAAAGGAGAGTTAGTGTCCATTGGAGAAATGAGACGTAATTTTTTAGATATCCTACCATGGATCTGTAACCCATCCAAGTGTCCATAGAAAGCCTGATTGGTCCTGAACATGCATTGCTCTTTCAGGTCAACTGGTGGTGGACGTCCATTTTGGAAGTAAAACTGTAATAGTAAAAGCTTTGCAATTAGAAACTATCATCATAATTCCATAATATCAAATTCAACTGATAAGACTAAAGGTTAATAGATAAAAAACGAATAAAAATGACCCATAGCTCTGCATTTATTGTTGATGAATATAACAGCACAAGATAATCAAGTACGCACGCCACCTAACCTGCGGAATTGGTTCTTTAATTGGCTCACTAATCACTTTCAGTGGGGAGCCTAAAATAGAAGGACCAACCCTCGGTCTCATCACCCGAGGGGAACCAGATATACTTCTCGGTGATAAAGGAGGAGCACTTCCAGCAGGAAATATAGAAGGCAGTGAATTGGTAGCAGAAGCATGAGGACTAGAAGAATTTCCAGGCACATTCAAGGGTACACCAGCCTTTGCATCGTTTAACAATGACGTGACCTACAAGATACAATAGATAAACAATGAATTCGAATACATTCCATACACGTGCAAAGGACTGAATACATTCCAGCTAGGGATATGATCTTTTCGGCACATAGAACATGTTCTGGAGTATCTATGACTTAAACAACTGGAATTCACAAGTTTATAAATCACAAAGCAGCATTTCCATCGAAATATCAAAATCCATGATTCAAGAATTTCCCCAATTGAACGAACTTTGTAATGCAAGGAAATGAAGGTTAGAAGACGAGGAGTACCAGGCGATTAGTGGCAGGAAGCGAAAGCCACTGCTCAAACAGCTTCTCGACAAAATCAGGATTGGATTTAATCGCCAAAGGAGAGACCTCCGCCAGCTGCAACAATTCAGCGTCCAAGGACGCCACATCGCAAGAGATTTCCATATTCATCGAAACCAGAGCGTGACTCTCGCATGAACTGCACAGATATCAAGCAGCAACACCAATCACTTAACCCTAGATGCCAATTCCGACCCTGGAAAGGCAATATATGTCAAAGCATCCTGAAGAACAACAAATCAAGATTAAACAAGGAATGCAACCCACAAATTTGTTGATCAGATTTAGTGCTACAGAGGACAGAAGAGAGTCCCAGATCTTCAGGAAGTGAAAGTGGGATTGGTGTGTCCGGCAACAAGAGGGTGGAAGAAGATTGAAATGGTTGATTGGAGGCCGAGAAAAGGAGGGAAAGCGAGAGAAAACTGTTTGAGAGAGATCGATTGCGATTTCAGGGAGATGGGAAAGCTTGTGGGAGAGAGAGAGAGGGTGATTTTTCTCGGAAAAATGGAAAATTGGAGAAAATATATATATATACACGCGCACACACACACACACATATATATATATATATGTATATGTATATATAATGATACAGCAATCTGAAGCAATACTTTTCTGAGAAATGGAGAATGGCTAAAGGAAAGAGGAAGCGCGGTTCCCCATGGTTTTTAAGGCATCCAAAATACAGTATACCAAATCACGTGCGGTTGCCACGTGCTAGTTTACCTTTCGGATTTTTTTTTTTCTTAATTACGTTAATAATTAAAATCCCATAAAATTTAAATATAAAGTATTCACGAGTCCCAAATTTATCATTAATATTTGTTATAAATTTTAAATATTTTTAATTTTTATAATATCTTTAAAATAGGGTTGGATTGATTTATAGCCTCATTTATAGGTTGCTCAAAGTGATTGAATTTTTTATTTTTCAAAAATTCAACCCAACCCAAATCGAAATAATAAAGAAAAAACAAACTCAGTTGAATCTTAATAATTTTGATTGGATAGTTTGAGTTGATCGGTTTCTCGAGCCATATTAATATTATGATTACAAACTCTAAAAATAAATAAAATAATATATATATATATATATATATATATATATATATATATATATATATATATTAAAATATCATCACTGTCCAATACCGTTAAGCTCAATTATTATTGTATAAGTGACTATATTTATGTTAAGAAAATGATTTAAAATTTTAGAAATAAATTTAGAAAAATGATTTAAAAGATTTTAAGAATAAAATATAAAAATGATTTAGATATTTTATAGAAAACGATTGAAATTTTTTTGGAATAGATTGACTACAGATATATCCTCCCACTCTCCTTCGTTATCATCCCAAGAAATCACAACCAATACTCTCAGTATACCCTCCGCTCTACTCAATTCATCATCCCAAAAAACACAAGCAAGACGAGGTAGTAGTTTCTACCAAGTCTTGTATTCTCTTCTCGATTGTGAGTGTTTCTCACACAAAGTTACGTGGAACAAAATAAATAAATAAATATATATATATATATATATATATTAATTAGTGGAGTTAGTTCAATTATCTATAATTTTTGGAAATGAGATAATCATTTTATTATAATTTTTGAAATTTTAATTACAGCTTTTAAATGATTTCTCATAAAATCAATTTTTAAAAATTTTTAATTTAATTTAATTTCAATTTAATTATTTAAATTATACAAAATACTCTCCAACTTAAGAGAATATTTCAAATATGCCATTAGACTTATAAAATTGGTTATTTTTATCTTTAAATTTTAAAATTTATTTAAAAAATACTCGAAGAGTAATTATTTTGACGATGTATTATAAAATAAACTGAATGGTACCAATGGTCTTGTTTATTTGTATTGTATGACTTTTAATTTTCACACCTCAATTGTCACGTTGATTCTCATCATTTATTTTTAATAAAAAAGATATTGTTGGAATAATTTTAAATATAGATCATTTTTTTTAAAAAAATTAAATATAAAATTTTAATTTAGGTGTAATAAATGAATCTATAAATATGCTTTTAATGAGAGGAAAATTTGCTAGTAGTTTTAAATAAGAGAAAAAGAATCTAAATAATTAATTAAAGATGGTGGGTCTCATTTATTAGATGTGAGATAAATAATAAGAATGAAAATTATTAATGAAAACATAGTGAGACACATTGAATGAGGAATATGTATGAAATTGATGAGGTCTTATGAAAGGAATGAGATTGTCTTTCTTTTTTTTTTTTTTCGAGGTAGACGAGTCCTAACATTCTCATTTCTTGATTCTCATTCGCCCTTTAATAAACGAGGCGTTAAATGTTTAGTATGTTAGAATTAAACAGTCATGACCTGATTTTTTAGGCTTCGAATTTTGGACGATAACTAAAAAATAATAAAGGCTAAAAGCAAACAAAATAAGAGTCTATTCATAAGAGTCGCAAGAGGGAGAGAGAATATAGTAACCCAAAAAAAATTAAAAGGAAGGAAAATTGTCCGGGATTGCCTAAGTTGAATAGTGAGGAGTTAGGTCCCTCACTTCATTTTGTCATCCCACTTGAATGGTTCGAGCTAGTCGGAGAATACATCTTCTGATGGCTTAAGACTAGCATTTTGGCTAATTCGACTTGAGTTTAATATGCTCGGACCCTTTTCTCATAGTTTCAATTTTTTGAAAGCGTTCAAGGTTAGTATGACATTAGACTTGGCCAGTTTAAATTATTTAATGGAAAATTAGGTAATTAAATTATTAGGAGTAAGTTTAAATTATTTTTATGCAAAAATAGGTGAGTCAATTTGCCGAGTAGAATTTTAATTTTTGATTGTTGGACTCCTTAGATTGAATTAAATTTCAGAAAGCAACGTTAAGCTAGCATCAAGGAGTTGTAGTAGATTCGGTCTAAGCCAACCAGGTAAGTGGCCTTACTATCGGCTGAGTCGGAAGACTTGTCTTATGTATGACGACACGTGCCTAGTGGAGGCCACCCCAATGATGGTGATGCCTAGAGGAGACCAACCCTATGATGGTGATAAGGATTATGGTGTTCCAACTGGACCTATTACTCGATCCAAGGCCAAGAAGATTCAACAAGTATTCATTCTTCATCTACAAAATTAAATAGGCTCGGTTCAATCACTATTTCATGTGTTACAAGCTTATTCGATTGAGGAATGACTATTTGGAGCTTAAAAAATGAATATTTGCACCGTTGAAGTAGCGGATGAAGTTACTATAAATTGCACTTGAATGATAAGTTATCTGTCAAATTGACTTTTTATTTGGTGGATATTTAAAGGGAGCAGAGTAAATTATGGTCACTAAATTCGTTAGTGGGCATTTGAAAAATTGAGATTTTCTTTTTTTGGAGACTTAAAAAAAGAGAAAATTTAGCCCTTTCTCCTCTAGAAATTTAAGCATCATTTTTGTTATTTCTATGTTTCATGTCATTGTTTTGGTAGTTTGAATCTGAACCATTGAATCAAGCTTTCATCAAATTCGATTGTGGAGTAATTCAATTTAAAACAAGGCTCCAAATCTTGCTTCTACATATTTGAGGGTAATCTAATTCTAGCCTTATCCCTGGGTTGATTCGAATTTTGTAGTAGGAGGTGTTAATTTATTTGATTTAAGGATTCTTGCTTCAACGTAAGTTTGGATCATTGGGCTAAGGATTAGGGTTTCCTTATCAATGGTTTTAATTATAGGTCCCTAGAACCTGAGTTTGAATTGCTTGCATTCTCTGACCCCAATGATGGGATCACTTACTAAGTATTTTTTAAAACACACGTGTGGGTCGTGTGTTGTTTCTATTTCAAGTAAAGGCAAGGTATCTTTGTACAATTGACAATGACATCGCAAGTAGAGACCATGACACGTGCATAGTATAATGGTATTTTATTTTCGTAGTCTTAGGTTAGTACATGGTGTTTTTACTTTTATGTTTTACTTGTTTTATTTAGTATTTCTTATGTTGTTTTAAAGATGCTTTTGAACATGTAAGTCCATGACAATGTTTTATGATTAAGTTTTAAAGGTTTAATTCAGCATAAGAGCATAAGAAATGATGATGGTAACAACTTTAGATTAGTAGAAATCTAGGGTCGTTACAGAGAAAATTGTTAGAGTTGGTGAAAGATTATGACATTAAGATCCTTTACCACTCAAGCAAGGCTAATATTGTAGTAGATGCCTTGAGTAGGAAGATAGCTCATACCTCGGCATTGGTCACCAAACGGAGCAAGTTACAGGATGAGATTCCGAGAGATGAGATTGGTAGGGTGATTAGAGGGGTAACAATGCAGCTAGCTCAATTGACGGTTCAACCTACCCTCCATACATGTATTATTGACACACAGATTGCAGATATACAGTTCAGCAAGGACTGTGATATGCAGGAGGCAGAGAGAATCGAGAGAATTTCACTTTCTTTAGATAGCGGGTTCTTGTGACAAGGTCGTCTGTGTGTACCTAAGGATGAGGGAATTTTGAAGAAGGTCTTATATGAAGCTCACAACACATCCTTTACATTTCTCCTTGGAATGAAAAGATCAGAAAAGTTGTTATTGGTGGCCGGGAATGAAAAGACATGTTGCAAAGTATGTGAACCGTTGTTTGACCTTGTTAATAAGTGAAGGCTCCGAGACATCACCCAACAGGGTTGCTGCAACCGTTGAACATTCTCTAGTAAAAGTGAGAGGAAGTGAGCATGGACTTCAAATCGAGCTTACCTAGAACCAGGAAAGGTTATAATGTGATCTAGGTTATAGCTGACTGTAAGAACCCAAACCCACTACTAGCAGATATTATATTCTTTGAGCTTTTCCTTCACGGACTTCCCATCAAGGTTTAAAACACCTCTACTAGGTTTTCACACCTTTATAAGGGATGTTTTGTTCTCATCTCTAACCAATGTGGGATCTCACAATCCACCCCTTTAGGGGCCCAACATTCTTGGTGGCTCTAATACCATTTGTAACAGCCTAAGTCCACCGTTAGCAAATATTGTTCTCTTTGGGCTTTCCGTCCAAGGAATTCCTCTCAATGTTTTAAAACACGTCTACTATGAAGAGGTTTTCACACCCTTAAAATGAACACTTCGCTCCACTCTCTAACGAACGTGGGATATCACATTGACAGACTCACCAAGACATCTCACTTCATACCAAGCAAGAGTACATTTCAAGTGGATCGATGGGCTCAGTTGTTCGTCTACATGGGTTACCAGTATTAATCGTGTCCTACCTCTTATGGAGTTTGCCTATAATAACAGCAACCAAGTAACGATTCAGATGACACCGTTTGAAGCCTTGTATGGGGGAGGTGTCAGACACTTATAATCCAAAAGGAGGTTGATTCGCAACAGCTCATGGGGCCGAAGGTTTGTTCGCTATAGCTCATGTGGCAGTGCATAAGGTTAGATAGAGGATACTGACAACACAAAGCTGGCAGAAGAGTTATGTAGACTCTCGTAGGAAGGACCTCGAGTTTGCTATGGGTGAACACGTCTTCCTAAAGGTGACACCTATGACAGGGGTGTTTTAGTTCGGGAAGATGGATAAGTTGAGCCCGAGATTCATAGTATCTTTGAGATCTTTGAAAGGGTAAGACTTGTGGCGTATAGGGTAGCACTACGACCTGCCCTCACCACCGTGCACAACGTTTTCTATGTATCTATGCTACAAAAGTACACCCTCCCACTCACGTCATAGAGCATGAGGCCTTTTCACTACGGGAGGATTTGTCTTATGAGGAGACCTCTATCAAAATTTTAGCACGTGATGTCAAACCGTGGAGAAGCAAGGAAATTCCCCTAGTGAAGATATTGTGGGGTAACCATGAGGACGATGTAGTGACCTTGGAACACGAGGAGGACGTTAAAGAATCCTAGCCCAAGCTCTTCTAGGGATAACAAACTTTCGGGGACGAAAGTTTCTAAGGAGATGAGACTTTGTAACACCCAAGGCCAACATGTACCTAATTGTTATCGCTTTTTTAAATTTCTAGCTTTCATGATTTTATTAGGAGTCTTGAAGAGTGAATATGTAACCGATGCAGGAGGAAAAATTGTTTGGGACGCCTCGAGGGACCTATAAAAAATATTATAAAAAATGCGAGAAAATTTGGGAAAAAAATGGATTAAAGTCAATGAAGGTCATTTTGCCCCCACTTACTCTTAGGAGGTGTCTTTACCTCATTTGGATAGACATGAAAAAAAAATTTTAAAAAAATAAAAAAAGAGGTAAAGTAGAGACAAGAAGAGAGACTAGGGTTTGAAAAGGAAGAAGAAGAAGGAAAAAGCTCGTACCACTGTTTGAGTCCGACGTTGGCAAAGAAAATCTCTCAACGGTTACTATCAAGAGAGAAGAAGCTAATTTCGTGCTATCAGATCATCACATCATTCATTTTTCGAGAAAAAAAAACAAAAGAAAATCTTGTGTGTTTTAGTTTCAGTTTTCTCAAAGATCCGAGAAGTTTTGGTCGTCTTTAAGATCTAATGTTCGAATATGATGAACTTGGATAGGAGTCACACAAGTTTGGTGTTAAAACTCGGCCAAGATTCGCAGTCGGATTTAGAGTAATTGGAATCACACAAAGTTTCTAGTTTGAACTCGATTATATAGGGTTGAGTATGCCTAACAATTACGAGAAAATCGTATTTGGATAGGTAGATTATTGGTCTATAACTTTCCTCAAAGAACTAATCCGTTTCGAGTTACGAATTCGAATATTCAAAAATCGGAAGAAAATAGTTCAGTAATCAAAAAATGAAAAACTCATCAGATTCTTGGAAAGCAAGCTAATAGCGAGTGGATAACGAATATGTGTTACGCAATTGGACAGAGAGCGCGTTTGAATTAGCCAAGGACATGTTTCACCCTGCCGCTGAAGTAATGCGTCAGCCTGTCTATGGAGATGCGTCACCCAGATCTACCCGACTCAATCCGAGGTCTGAGGCCCTAAAATTTTCAATCTACGATCCAACCGTAGACTCGCGCATCGGCTGAGATGCTGTTTGTCCATTTTGCATGGAACACATGTCGTAACCACATAATCTAGAGGTAAAAATTGTGTTGATTGGGGCTTTGTCCATGCATGTGGGCCCTACTCGTTGTCGTGCGTCTTCGTGCTTTGAGACGTGTAGGTGTGTGGGGTCCCCTTTTTTTTCGTTCGATGCCCGCTTATTTATTTTCTATCCAATTTTGATACTAACCTTGTTTTAATGTAAACTAGGACCTTCTTGAGAAAATTTGAAATTTTTGGACACCTCCATGGCTAGAAATCAAGCTCGGGAAGGCACAAGTAGTTCTATAAGGTTTCGTGGATGCTGATATTAGTGGAGATGTAGACTCTAACAAGAGCACATCTGGATATATCTACACTATAGACGAAACAACAATGAGTTAGATGTTCAAGGTTTAGAAATGTGTTGCTCTTTCATCTACTGAGGCTGAATACGTGGCAATAGCTGAAGCTGGAAAGATGATGTAGATGAAAGACTATATATAAGAATTAGGCACATATTGACCCACCAAGCAGACTCGTACGTATCCCCTTGGCTTATCTAATAGCTAGCGTACAATTACACTGCTCGGAGCCGCAAAGAAAAAGAAGTGCGCGTAATATCATGTACACGTATGTACTAATAACAACGGGGAAGTATACCAATGCACATGAATACAATATGTACGAGGTCTCATAGTTTTAAATTATGGTACATACTTATGATGCAAATCATACCTCCATCCATTTTCATGGCACGTTCCTATGAGACATGCATACATATATTGATATATCTCCATGGTTAATATACATGGTTTCTCAACGTCTCAGAGGCATAGTGGGAACATGCTAACATAAGATATGTGGCATGACATATGAAGATTCATGCGTCATATAGCATTCCTATCATAACATAGTTCATATCATATCATAACTCATGTCATAACATAAATGGTCACATAACATAACACACATCATATAGCATACAAGTCATCCAAACAAGCCCGTGGTTTAGGGGTATATATAATCTGGGTTGGGTTGGATTTAAGGATTTTTTTGGACCAACCCAAAAGTTCGGGCTGGTTGGATTGGTAACCCAACCCAACCTGAAAATTTTCACAATCCAACCCTCTATTTTCAGATTGGGTTCGGATTGGGTTGCCGAGTTGTTAAAAAGAATAATTTTTTAAAAAAGTTTTATTTATCCATAATTTATAGTTATTCGATACAAATCTTAGATAGAAGATATTAAAAGTTCACAAATAAATCTGTAATAATTTAAACATTATCATAACATCATAACATAATTCAACTAAATAACAACATTTATTTATAATTAGTTACTTTTAAAAGTAAGAAAAATAAAATAAAAAATGGTTAGTTTAAAAAAAAATAAACCTAACAAAAATAAAGAGTTGAAGAGTTAGAAAAAATAAAAATATTTATAAATTATAATATAATGATGTTGTCAGAGATAATAAATAAATTAGAATTTAGAATTATATTTCTCATTTTCTATCTATTTAAAACACTTAAAATAATTAAAAAAAAATTTACTCATACTAAAAGTTGATCTAGATACCGTCAAAATATTTGAGTAATTTTTTATAACACTCGATATTTAAATTTATTTACTTTCCATCAAGTTCGATAACAAAAAATGATAGCTGGAAAGTAAAAATTATAAAATGGCTTTCCAACCGATGAAAATATAGAAATTTTCAATTTCAAAAAATTCATTTAGAAATTTATAAAATAAAAGAAATAAAAGAAATATGCTTTAAAATTATTGGATGTGCTTTTGTTTGAGAATAACTATATATATAAATCATATTCAATATTCTATTATTAACTATATTTTTAAAATTAAAACAAAACTTATAGATGGTTGAATAGTTGTTTGTTAGTTATAGGATTTTTTAAAATAGTATTAAATGGTGGAATTTTTTATACTTAAAAAAGAAATTTAAAAGGTAGAAAAAGAAGTTAAATAAAATAATAAAATAATGTACAAGAAATTAAAAATAATAATGTAATAAAATAATTATAAAAAAAACATGGGATAAAGAAATTCTAGTAACCCAAATTATCACTCCAGCAGACTCATGAATATACTAAATTTGTTGATGTATTTGATAAATTTTTTCTCGGTTCGGATCAAACTGAGGTTTTTGTTTTATGAACTCGAAACCAAACCGAGTCAATTTTGATTCAGATAATTAACTCAATCCAATCCGAAATGTTAATCAAACCCAACCCAACTCCTATAATTCAGACTGTGTTGGTCCGGGTTGTCGGGTTTTTAAGTTGAATGTACACTCCTACTTTGGATGACCAACATTAGAATCACTCACTTGGTTGACTTAAGTTGAAGTTACTAAGCTCCTTGATGCTAACTTAAAATAATAATATATACTTGGCTCCAAATAATTTGAATTGTCTAAGCCATTACTGACCTTAAATGCTTCTAAAAGTGTCAAAGATGGGTCCTAAAAAGTAAAAAATGGTAGGAAAGGATCTAAACATATTAACCTCTAACTAGATCAACCGAGAAACCAAACTAAAGCTGTGAAAACATAGATTCTTCAACTGGATCTAAATTGTCTAAGTGGGATGAAATTAAATAATTGTTGTGCGCAATGACCCCTCTTATAGTGGGAAAATGCCATGAACCTTAATAAAAGCATAAGTATGCTCATGCTCCTTCGGTGTGTTCTTTATTTCGTTCTTCGTGCTTTTTTAAATCCAAATTCTTCTCATACCATCCCTTGAACCAGCAATATTTAGGGTTTTGAGGTAGGGAAAGATTAAGATAAGTTGTATTTATCTCATCTTCAATTCGTTGAGGATATTATATTCTTCTGCTCAAACAAAGGGGAATCGTTCTTCTTTCTGAATCACATTTAAGCGTCGTTTGAAATAAGATGTAATGTCAGATCAATGGTCAAGAACAGTGAAAGACTGTTGATTTCCATTCCTTCATTAAATAGCCAAAGAGAATGGAGAATGCACAACACTTTACAAGATCGATTCCTTCCAAGTAAACATCTTCTCCAGTGCACAATCACTTCATTTAAAAAGAGTTGCAGCAGCAGAGAACAGAAAGCTCACTCAGATACTAACTTCACGGCATTCCTGAAACACTGGTTAGACATCCGGTACCGATCACTTGAGTGATCGACGATTATACTCGAGGAGTAAACAAAGACGCAAGAATGTGAACGACCTCTACTTGTGCAAGATACTCTTCTTTGGAAGCTTTGATTTCTTTTGAGTGTGGTTCTGTCATCAAATTAGTTTATCAAAAAAACTGAAACGTCGAACTTTAAAAATAAGCAAGAAGTAACGGTGCATACGAACACCGAACGTTATTTACCTTGTGTCTTTCCAGGGCATCATAGTCTGTCCTCTCCTTCCAATTGCTCTTTCTTAATTTTATCGGCCTATTTCCGACATACTTGCCTGCAATCAAGAAGGGTCTAAGCACATAAGAATAGTTTCAGAGATTTTGAAGAGAACACAAGGCATTTAAGAATGTCAAACTACCCAACCATTACCACACACCCTAGAAGACACATAAGCTTGAGGATTAGACCATAAGATTCTTGACCACGCTAGTTCATACAGATGGGTCTAGTTCATAGGAAATTTCCTCCACAGGAGGCGATCATAAGAACAAAAAATTGGGTCTATCTAAAAATTATCCTTTAATTTGTATAGTTCTTTTAGAAAGTAATTCGGTATCGTACATTTTAGAAATACTTCAAAATCCTGACCAAATTGTGAATGCAGAAAAACACTTGTTTTCTCAAAACCTACATTTTAATTTCTTACAACTTTCTTCAAAATGTTTTTGAGAGAGAGAAGTAAAACAAAAAAGAACTGTAACTTTTGAGCATTAGTCATTTTCATTATTTCAGTAAAAAAATTTGTTTCTCGTAAAAAGAAAAAGTTAAATGACAACCTAATTAAACTCGTTATCCTATAGCGTTCCACCAACGAGGAAGGTTTTATTATATTACACAGTACATGTCATGAGAATTGAACAGGAAGCACAAGTCCAACAGAGAGATGAAAGAACTGCAGAACCCATATAAAACTGAAATCAGCATATTACCATTCATTTCCTTAAGTGCTGCAGCAAGGTCCGTAGGATTGGAGAAGCTAACAAACCCATAACCCTTGGTCTTACCAGTTCGCTTATCTCGAACAACCTAAACAAAAATTATATGCATATAGATCAATTGGTAAGTAGAAAATAAACCATAAATAGAGTATCAAAATATTTCAGGTCAATCCGCAAAGTCATGAAATAGTATATTTTTCAAGATACAAAGTTGAGATTGTTTCTTATAAAAGTGCATCAATTGGTCCAAACCACTTCCAAAAAATTATGCAATAGAAATCCTTATAAACAGTTGGGCAATGTCCTTGAAGTTGACAATGGTTCAAAAACTACAAATGTTGGTGAGAATTAAATTACGAGTTCAACCATAAAATATGCATGAGCAACAATAACACAAATAAAATAAATCTTCCATGACAAGACCCAATACCAGATGAAATGGGTGTAAAGCCTATGTTTAATGGCATGACTATACAATGACCACAAAGGAGGGAAATCACAGGGCCGATCACTTTAACAGCGAATCTTCAAGATTCGTGAGTGAATACCAAAAGAAAAATATCTCCAATCATTACTAAAAGTCAAGAGCTCACACAGTCTTCAAGTCCCTCTGTTGAAAATTTCATGGATAGTTTCGTGCACAAAATTTTAAGGGACTTTCCTCATACTCCCACAAGCAGTAAGAGAGTGAAAATACCAAGGAAAAGAATAACCACTTTTAAAAGCTCGAGAGCTAACCTGTCTCTGGCAAGTTTAAATGACCCAACCATGTTACAACTCAAGCTAGTCTATGAACTTGGTAAATTCTAAGGGATACAAGCTCCATAAAGAGGTTCCAGCTGCATATCTCCCAATCAGATGATCGCATCTTTCTTAAAGAAAATTCTTAACCTCATAAATAATTTTTAAGAAACATAAAAACAGGTTTTAATACTATTTTATTTCTGGAGATATTATACTTCTTTCATTTTAGTCTTCCAGATGATTCTATTTTTGTCCGTCAGCTTTTCATAAAAAAATATATTTTATCAGTCATTAGTTTTGCTTTAATTTATAAAAATCATTTAACAGAAACTTGATTCGACACATCTTTTGTTCCTAAATCTGGTGAGTGTCTGTCTACAAGGTATGTTTTTGGGGTTACACAAAGAAGGTTAGCAAACTCCAAATGATCCACAAAAAGAATTAACAGAAATGACTAAATTAGTTTATTATGCATAGTTTCAGGGATAAAGTTGATAGCTTAGTGACCAAAACAGAATATTTACAAGTTTAGAAGCCAAACAAAATAATATAAAAGCTTTTTCGACCAAAATAGAACTTAAACCTTAAAAAATATAAAAAATATATTACAATTCAAGGAACAGATTCCTGTGGACATATCAGAAGCCTCAAATGCAATCAGAATCACATGTAAATGTACAAACAAGACATACCTATAGATGCATTGCGACCTTTTAAACGGACCAAACACTTTCAAGGAAACTAACCATCATGCAGAATGCCAAGAACAAAAATTGAAAATAAAAATGAATTAGGTAGAATATTGGACTCAATAAACTTACTCTAGCCATGTTAAATGAAGGAAATCGTGAGAATGCTTTAGAGAGAACATCATCATTCACTTCATTGCCAAGATCTCCACAAAATAGACGGTAATCATCTGCAACAACAGAAAATTTTCCTCAGTAAGAGATACTTCCAGCTAAAGATGAAAGCAATAGATACAAATTTAAAAAGTTAGAGAGTACAGCATAGGAACATTACATGCACTAATTCAATTTCTACTCTATAGTAGTCATTATTTCTACAAAGCCAACAGGAAAAGGAAATCCATCAAAATCGGTGGAAAAATATAAGAATCAAGAGTACAGCATAGGAACATGAAAGTAATAGATACAAATTTAAAAAGTTAGAGAGTACAGCATAGGAACATTACATGCACTAATTCAATTTCTCCTCTATAGTAGTCATTATTTCTACAAAGCCAACAGGAAAAGGAAATCCATCAAAATCGGTGGAAAAATATAAGAATCAAGAGTACGGCAGATCAGTAACTATTTAAGAAACATGAAATATGTCACCAATAAAATGACTAACACGGCAACATGATAAAAAACTAGGACATGATATATTGGGGTTATGATAGTTTTTTTTTTCTTTGTAATTATGTGCATACACACAAGCCTATGACCACTAATATTTCAAAATTCTTAATAATATAAAAGTAAATATAATATCTAAGAGTCAACATCAAAACAAAATTAAATTCATCGAAACAGTGATTGACAACCAATAATATTCATTATCCAATAAGGGTGTATTTTCTTCTCCTTTTTTTTAATAAGAAACAAAAAATATATTGATTGGGAGGAAGTAGTACAAAAGGTAGATGAATTATCCCTACTAGGGCAAAGGGTCACAAAAAAGGACTCCCAATCAGCTGAAATATGCACAAGATCATAATTACAAAAAGACTTTGAAAGAGAACACAGATGGATGCAAAGAGTTTGATGGGGTCACAAAGCTTGTAAAGGTTAGTCGTCTTCTCTACAAAGCCCTTCTAGTTCCTCTCATGCCACAGTTTCCACAAAGTCACCATGAACCATAAAGTACGACCTTTATCCTCGAAAGGACTGCCAAAAATAAGCAAAAACAGGCCCCATCATTTCTTTCAGGACACACCAGCTCCCCAAAAAATTCAATAATCTAACCCGTAAGGAGTTTGCCCAAGAGAACAGGAAGAAAAGATGATGCCGATTTTCTTCATTTGATCTGCACATCATGCACCAATTTGGGGGCACGGATTATTCAGTCGTCTTCTTTGTAGACATCCCTTGTGTTTAAATTCCTTCGGACAAAGACCCATATGAAGGCTTTCACTTCCTCTTAGGGACTTTAGCCACCCAAATCACCTTTGATGGATTAACATCAACAGGGCCTGATGAGTGCTTAGCTCAAAAGTTAAGGAATTAACCGAAAATCAACCATCTCTTTTGAGGGTCCAAGAGAGAGAATCTTCTACATTCGAAGGTCATTGTATATAAACAAGGCTGTAGAGCTTGATCCACTCAAGAATCTCATCAACGGTCAAATTCCTAAAAGGAACAACCCAACCATAATTGTTGGCAATTACCTCCTTCCAAGGACCTTTGCTTGGCCCATGGCTATTCGGCTTTGGAATCTATTACTCCAGAGTAATTGTTGGCAATTACATCCTTCCATAGGGCATTATTTTCTTCCATGAATTTCCACCCCCATCTCGCAAGTAGGTTGATGTTTTTCCAAGTTACTAGAATGTTTTCATATTCTTTCGCTACTCCTCTCCAAAAGAAATCATGAATAAATCCTTCCTATGGCATTAAAAAATAGAGAGATGATGACTGCGAAACTAGTCCACCCCCCCCCCCCCCCCCCC
>NW_019268568.1:253863-275964 GCF_002738365.1 Cucurbita moschata
CCCCCCCCCCCCCCACTGGAGCAAAAAACAGTTGATTTTTCCCCCCCTAATAATCGGGGTCTCCCACACTGAGCCAAAAACGATTGAGTTTCAATAAGGTTTATGGAATAAACTTGAAAATAGGATCAAACAGTGGAATTGCTCTCTTATTTTTGACATATTAAATTTAGGTATTTTTTTTAAGTGGGCACCTTCATTTTCTAGTGGGTATTGGGCTTTCAAATCCAACAAATGTTGTACTTTGTTATACTTTCTTTTTCGAACTATATCAAGAAATTAAAATATTGAATAATTGGTGATGTGAATCCAACCTTCGATCCATTACTTGTACCTGAAGGAGCTATTACAATGAACAAGGCAAAAAAAAAAAAAATCAAAAGGCTTCTACATTGTATCTTCAAAAACTAGCTAATGCACAAGGAGAGAACGAATGTTGAACCCTGATTTCTTCATAACGTTATTTCAACAAGTCAAAAAGTGAATGAAGTAAAGATGGCATGCAAAAGTAGTGTAGTTTGGAAGATGGCACGATGGACAAAAAAACTACGTAGAACCTGTGAAGAGATGCCTTTCCAAATTGCACCTCCTGAGAGTTTATGATGTTAAAACTTGTCAAACGTTCTCATCAAGTCAAGTGGATCCTACCATAGATATTGAAGAAAATTTAAAACATTACTACATTTTTTTGTTCCACATTTAGACTTCTCAATTGTTGTGCAATTGAGCTTCATTTCCTAGGTTTTATTTTCTCCAATTATCATTTATTTGTATTTGAAGGACTTGATTCTTGGGAACTTGAACGGCCATTTGGGCTTATTTAAGGGCATGTAATACTTTGTATTTGTTAGACTTTTTTGCAACCAAACAAAGAAACTTGTGTTTCTCAAATCCATCTTGGTGCTGGTTTTTTCAAATCTTGCTTTGTGTTTGAAGTTCAATCAATTCTTTGGATTAGCTTCAATCAATCTAATTATAGGGTGAGTCGTCTAGGAGTAACCATCCTAGATTCTATGTTAGATCCAAGAGTTTCATCTTCTAACTAAGCTCTTGGTTGGAATCTATTTGATAAGTTAGCCTTATTTGTGAATATTTGCAAGTATCCTAGAAGTACCTCTAGTTTTGTAAATCCAACATCTATAGCACTTATCAATTAGACTTTTTCAAATGTCAGGTGTGTGTTCGAGCATGCCCATGTATGATAGATGTCCGAGACTCTGCAAAAAAAAATGGAGTGTTTATACTTCCTAGGTATAAACATAAGCCTTGCTACCTTTGCAATTCGATGTCCCTCCCATCACCAATTATCTTATTGGTGAATTCTTCAAACCTTTGTTTCAGCCTCTTTATTCTTTTCCATTGGCTCCTTAGGCTTCTTGGAAAACCATCTATCTCCCTTATTTCCATTATAACAGCAAAAACCTTATTTCTCCAGGCTCATTACCTCCTAAAGAAATATTCAAAGTCATGTAGCCAAAAAGATCTTTTGTTTTATTGTATTTAATTTTGTTATACTTTTCTCCAGAGAGGAACAAGAAACTATTTTATTGATTCATAAAATTACATAAAGGAAAACCCAAACCACTCGTGGTGCATTACAGAAATTATTTTAAGTCCAAAGCCAAGTATCCAGTCCTTGCTTGAAATTTGCCGAGGTTTCTATGTAATACGTGTAGTAACTAAAAGAAACATCCATCGGTTCAAGCTGATATCAGAGGCCCATAACAATTAAAATTATTCCTAGAGATCACAGCAAGCCCAATGATTGCAAATACGTGAAATTAAAGAACGTAAATAATGCATACTTTCAGGCCACTCAGCAAGTGTTGGATCCTCCCAAGATTGCCCGGCAGCCTTGCGAGGAATAGCTTTCTTTTTTGTTTCTGCTTTATGCTCGATCTCACTACTTGCAAGCGCAGCTTTAACACTCTCGAGAGCTTCCGGTGTTATCGTTTGGGCATCCCTTTGAAACAATTGTTGAGCCTGTTCATAGTAGGTAAAACAGGGGGGGAAATGTTACAAGCATGCTAAAGCCATAAATTGAACCAAAAAATATTCCCTTATCCATCAGAAACGTCAAGCTCCATAACAATTTTCCCTAAACCATAGCAAAAATAGAACAAAACCAGAACTCCGCAGTAAAAATTAAAATCGTATGCATGTTATGCGACCTGCTGGTATTGAGGGAGAGTATAGGCAGCGGGAGCAGGAGCCGGATAAACAGATGTGACGGGGAGCGGAACTGCTGGAGGACCTGGAGCAGCGACATAGGGAGACGGATACTGGGGGCCTGCCGGTGCCGGAGCAGACTGCTGGAGATGGAAAGGTAAAGGAAAGTAGGAACCGTTTGAATACGTAAATTGGGAACCTGATGAGGAAGAAGGTGCTGAAGGAGTCGAGGAAGGTCCCGCCATGGCCAAGAGCAGTAAGAACTTGAAATGGCTTCAAAATTAGGGCTTGGCAGGGTACCGCACTGGAAAAGTGTCTACGAAAGGGTAATTAATTATTTATTTATTAATAATAATAATTTTAATAATTTTTTAATATTATCCATTATATTAAAAATTCAATGATATTAATGTAATCTTGAATGATATGTATTGACATGTAGGAACATCAATAACCTAAACGGTCTTTAGTATATGAATAAAGTCGGGTGTCATGTCTTGGTAATACTATTGAAACGGGTTGTTTTTTTGGTTATTACAAATGATTTGCTTTCTTTATAAATTCGTTAATTGAAAATGTTAATATTTCACGTGATGATCATATGTGACTCGATTTCAATTCCAAGTGAGTTATGAACTCCTTGCGTATGAAAACTTGTCCTTTGATTTGCATGGGTGAATATGATTTGAAGCTGATTCAACATGTCTACCATTTTGGGGATTTGACAAAATAGGAAACTGATTTCGGCAGTTGCACAATAGGTCCCCCACTCTCTCATTGGCCAGAGAAGGACTTGGTTCATGATTGGATCATAAATAATTTATTAGAGAACTAGTGGTACTTGAGATGAAAGATGTAATTACAGAATAAAACACAAATTTTTTGCTGAGGTGTAATTATGAGTCATTCTTGAAAAGTCAACTTGGTTGTAATGATTATATCAATGGACACAACTCCTATAGGACATAAGAGTTCAACAATCGTTCTATGATCTATAGTTAATAAATGAAAAGTAATTAATTAAATAATTCAATTAATTAATTTTATATCATTGTAAGTGATAGATTAGAAGAAGAAATTAAATATTTAAATTAATAAATAAAATATTTAGTTCGAAGAGTTTAAATTAATATTTAATATATTAAATATACATAAAATTTAAAATTATATTTATTGCATTTGTTACCTTAAGTATTAAAATAATTAATATATATTAAATAAATAAAAGCATGACTTTTGTGATTTCATTGGGTGAATGAAGCGTTCAATAACGACCCTAGTGTTAATAGCTTAGAGTCGGTGCCGTATGTATGACATAACTTATTTATGCAGAAACATTCATTTAATACAATTTCATAAGATGATACCATAAACTTATACGTTTAAGAAAATGTCTTACACAATACAAAAGAAATATTAATATAAATCAAGGTAAATATAAAAATAGTAATGTCCTGTGCTAACGTAAGATCTACGATATTAAATGCAACTACCGTATATAAGTTTTATGGTCTTTGATGTGATGTCGTCGTCGTCAACGGTATAGGGTGCCTTGACTTTACCTAAAATAAAAAAGTAACACATGGCTTGAGTATTTTAAAATATACTCAATAACCGACTCTACTATTGGGGTAAGGGAATGCAAACATATGCAATCATAACTAGAGACCTATCATTTAAAATCATAGTCTTTTAGGTGAACTCCAGTTCGAACAAATTGGATGTGTAGTACTTCCCTACACATGACCCACATATGTAGGCCCAACAAACAGGCTTGCACACCTCATAGGCCTGCATGGTCGAGCTAGTTGGCTGTAGTTGGACGTCTGGAGGTACAACGATCGTCGTGTATCATGCGAAACATGATAATCGTCGTCGTCGTCATCATCATAGTGTATGCGTTCGTACTCATCCTAAAAGGGGAAGTAGCCCGATGTAAATGAATATATAACATGCATAAGATCCCTATACTTTTCATTTTAATTCGGCACAACCTCACACATTCTTCACATATTACCCTAAGTAGCATGCATGCATAAACTTTCATAAATTATCATTCATAACATTACTTAGGGATTGTCCATAAAAAAAACTCTTTATTATCATTCATTTTTACCTCTCACGTCTGAGAGGTTGAGACCCCATTGTTTAGGTCCGAAATCAAGATTTAAAACTACTCATCTACGTACCAAAAGGAGAATTCTATCTCATGAAATTATGTTCACAGCTCCCTACTTGGTCAAGTCCCCAAAATAGTAGACATATTCAATCAGTTACAAAAATGTTCTCCCTCATGCAAATCAAAGAATAAGCCCTCGGAGCTCCTAACTCATTTAGGATTAAGATTAAGTCGCATATGATGATCCTGTCAAATATTAATATTTTCAATTAACGGATTTATAAGGAGAGTTCAAATATCTCATGGTCCAGTTTTGTGCAAACTCATTGTGTATGATACCCTCACTCGCATGTCTCCACATGAACGGTTTGGATCAAATCATTTGTAATAATTATAAAGTGGGCCGTATCAATAGTATCACTAGTGTAACGCCCCGTTAGGTTATATATAATAATAATATTATTAAAATAAAAATAATAAAATAAGTAAGGAAAAAAATAATAATAACTCACCATCTCTCAATCCCTTCACCTCTCTGTTAGGATCGCACACAACGCACACGCTCGATCTAGATGAACACAAAGAATGAGATAGTGAAAATTGCAAGGAGAACTCTGGCTAAAAGGATTTTTATTGATGACTTCAAGTATGTACAACAAGAGAGAGTACAGAGAATAGAAAGTACATTTTCAAAGCTCTACTGGACGGGATATATATATGGTTCAGTCTACTATATATAGCTTTACCCGATTTAACCATCTACTATATATAGCTATTTACCATATATAGCTTTACCAGATATAGCTTTACCATATATGGCTTTACCAAATATGGCTTTACCAAATATAGCTTTACTGGATATAACCGTTGAGCAAGCTATAAATACAGGGAGCAGACTCCATAACCCAACAATTCTCCCACTTGGAGACTGATCCTACACCATACCAATTAAGGCTTTGCATAACTTTAATTTTCCAACATCAACACATTTTGTCAACATGTCTGCTGGATTCTTTGCACCCTCTATCTTTTCCAAACACATATCGCCTTCTTCCACTAACCTGCGAGTGAAATGGTACCGTCTTCTAATGTGTTTTGTTCTTGAATGATAGACTGGGTTTTTCACCAACTGTATGACACTCTGACTATCTGTATAAAGGATCTTCTTGCACTGCTTCCGGCCTAATTCTTCTAGATAGTCTGTTATTCACATCATCTCCTTTCCAACTTCAGCTATGGCCACGTACTCAGCTTCCGTAGATGAAAGAGCAACGCATTTCTGAAGCTTAGACATCCAACTCACTGCTGTTCCATCTATAGTGTAGATATACCCAGATGTGCTCTTGCTGGAGTCTACATCTCCACTCAGATCAGCATCCACAAAACCTTGCAGAACTTGCCATTGCCATAACAAAGTGAAGTATTGGATGTACCTCTCAGATATCTCAGAAGCCACTTCACAGCTTCCCAATGTTCCTTCCCTGGATTTGCCATGTACTTGCTAACAACTCCCACTGCATGTATTATGTCAGGTCTAGTGCAGACCATAGCATACATCAAACTCTCAACTGCAGAAGCGTACGGAACTGATGCCATGTGCTCACGTTCCTCAACTGTCTTGGGAGATTGCCTCTTTGACATTTTAATATGATTTGCCAAGGAGGTAGTCTTGGGTTTAGCATCATTCATCTTGAATTTGGACAACACCTTCTCAATGTACTGCTCTTGAGATAGATTTAATGTGCCAGCAAATCTATCTCGAGAAACCCTCATCCAAAGAATCTGCTTCGCTGCACCCAAATCTTTCATCTCAAATACTGAAGACAAGCTTGCCATCAAGTGGTTTATCTCCCTCATACTTGATCCAGCAATTAATATATCATCCACATACAGGAGTAGAAACACATAAGAATCAGTGTATTCTTTGAGGTAGCAACACTGATTCTTTTCACTCCTGTGGAAACCACTCTTGCACATGAAGGAGTCAAACTTCTTGTACCATTGTCTCGGTGCTTGTTTTAGTCCATACAAGCTCTTATTGAGCTTATACACCATGTGCTCCTTGCCTGGAGCTGCAAACCCTTCTGGTTGTTGCATATAGATCTCCTCATCTAGATCTCCATGTAAAAACGCCGTTTTTACATCCATTTGCTCAAGGTGCAAATTCTCCGATGCAACAATACTCAGCAGAATTCGAATAGTAGTTAATTTCACAACTAGAAAAAAGATCTCAGCATAATCAATGCCTTTTCTTTGTGAATATCCTTTAACTACTAACCGAGCTTTAGACTTCCTTCTGCCATCTGGTTCAACCTTGATTTTGAACACCCATTTGTTCAACAGAGCTCTCTTTCCTGTAGGCAACTCAGTCAGCACCCACGTATTATTCCTTTCAAGTGAGCTCATCTCATCATCCATGGCTTGCTCCCACTTGGTTGAATCTTCCACTTGTAGGGCCTCATCAAAGAACTCTGGTTCTTCTTCGTCAGTCAGCAACAGATAATATAATGAGGTTGAATATCTATCTAGTGCTCTGTTAGTTCTGAATGATCTTCTCAACACCTGCTCAGGTGCAACTTGCATCATGTTGGTTCTTCAGCAATAGGATCAGGAGTTTCTTGAGCTTTTATTGTACTATCGCTGCGTGAATTTTCCTGCCACTCAAGTTCAACTCCCACTTGCTTCGTAGTCTCAGAGTTTATTTTCTCTCTGTCCTTGTACATGACATTTTCATCAAAGGTCACATCACAGTGTCTTAGGATATTCCTATTTTTCTCATCCCAAAACCTGTACCCGAACATGTCAGAGCCATAGCCCATGAAGTAACATTTCACAGCCTTAGCATCAAGCTTATCTCTCTTCTCTGGATCAACATGAACATATGCAGTACAATCAAAGGTTCTCAAGTGAGAGTACTTGAGTTCTTTTCCTGTCCATACTTCTTCGGGCAATTTGAACTTCAAGGGTACTGACGGCCCTCTATTAATCAAATATGCTGCTGTGTTCACAGATCAGCCCAGAATGTCTTTGGTAGTCCAGAATTAATCCTCATGCTTCTTGCTCGCTCATTCAATGTTCTATTCATCCTTTCTGCAATGTCATTTTGTCTTGCCTTACCAGGAATTGTTCTTATTAACCTAATTCCCTCAGCTGCACAAAATGTTATAAACTCTGATTTGTTGTACTCTCCTCCATTGTCAGACCTCAGGCATTTGATCTTCAAACCGGTCTGATTTTCAACTTCAGCTTTCCACTTCTTGAAGGTGGTGTACACATCTAACTTGTGTTTCAAAGTAAACCCATACCTTCCTGCTGAAGTCATCGATGAAGGTGACATAGTACCTTGATCCACCAAGTGATGAAACTGGAGATGGTCCCCAGACGTCTGTATGGACCATTTCCAATCGCACTTTCTTCGGTTCTCTGGCAGCCTTTGTGAAACTAACTCGTTTCTGTTTGCCCATAACGTAGCTCTCACAAAAACTCATATCAACAGATTTTAAGCCTTCTAAAGCTCCTTTCGCAGTTAGCATCTTCATTCCTTTGACGCTCATATGTCCAAGTCTATTGTGTCATAGACTTGAATTGAAAGCGCTCTCAGCAGCAGCAGTCATGTTTATACACTCTGCAGTAGTGTATAAGGTTCCAGATTTTGTGCCACGTGCAACAACTATGGATCAGGTTCTTCTTGAGACCAGGAATGTATCTGACATCTTGTAATGTCCATTGATTTCCTGCTGGAGTTTGTATGGAGACATCTCCCTTTCCTTCAATCTCCAAGGTTTTGTTGTCGGCAAGATACACCTTCCCGAAATTTCCTGATTTAAAATTTTGAAACAATTCCTTACTTGGAGACGAATGGAACGATGCACCTGAATCCAAAATCTAGGATTCAGCTGGGCTGTCCACACTAAGGATTAAAACGTCATTAGTGTTGGGTTTTATGTCCTAAAACTCATAGTTTGTAAACAAAGATATATTCTATTTTCAATAAAGTTATTATTGATGTTCATTCAGTAAAAATTGTTATTGAATAAAGTGAACTTTACGATCATTAATCTAAATCCAATAAACTAAGAACACTCTGGCTATAGTATGATTACTTGAACTATATGTAGAGACATAAGAGTGGATCAAGTTCAAGTATATAGTCAAAATGATCTATAGTATAAGGATAAGGCTGAGTACCTTATTCTGGGGACACTATGGATGCGACCCACTTTTGTATATGATATAAACAATGTGATCACTAAATTGTGCATGTGGAGACATGTGAGTGGGGGCGTCCTATGCAATGAGTATTGCATAAGATCGGACCATGAAGAAAACCACTCTCACTTTATAAAGTCGTTTACTGTTGAGACTGATTTTCTTTTCATTCGATAACCTAGGTAACTCGGTTTTAATCCTGAGCTAACCATGAACTCCTGTTTATTCGGAATTATCCTTAGATTTGCATGGGTGAGAGTGGCTCTAGTTCGCCGACTCAACAGGCCTCCCATTTCAGGGGTAAGACTGGGTGAATGGCTGGGGATGTGGGGTGCAAGACGGAATTCACTCCTACCCACTTAGGGATAGAAGAAAGGTAGTTCCCTTAAGCACTGACTCCAGGTCTTGAACAAGGGGCCCCACCCTCTCATTGGCCTGAGAGGGATTTGGTTTACTGGTTGGACCACAAACCAATTGTTCATTAGAGGATCAGTGAGACATAAGGAACAAGAAGTAACTTCAGGGGTAAAACGGTAAATTGACCCAGCTCTAGTTACGAACAACCTGTGAAGGATCGACTTACTAATCATGGTTATATCAGATGGACAGAAATATATCAATAGTGAGGGGAGTGCAACTACTAGGCTATAGTGGAGTGTCCTAGTAGTTAACGAATGTTGGTTAACCAGGTTAATGAGTTTAATCGGTTAATCTTGGATCGTTGGAGCCCATGATCTATAGGTCCATTAGGTCCCTCTGCTAGCTCATATCGGACTAAACCATAGAACAATGTGACGAGTGAGTTCGAAGTGTTCGAATTCAAATTAGGGAATATGCGTTACATATATACGATATATTTAACCGCAATTTTGTTTTATTTACGAATTAAACGAAAAGAGAGAATGTGAGATATTTAAATAAGATTTAAATATCTTAATCAATTATGTGTCGGAATTGATTGGGATTGGCATTTGAATTAATATTAAATATTAATTAAATAGTTTAATTAATCATTTAATGTTACTTTAAGTTGAAATTCATTATTCAAATTAATTGTTGAATTAAAATGAAGAAAGTCAAAATGTTGACTTTCATCTAATGGAAAAATCCATGTTAGTGGAATTTTGAGGTGTCAAAATTTGGTTTAACCAAACTTGCATGTTTGCCAAATAAACCCCACAAGTTTGAGTGGAATTTTGAGTGTCAAAATTTGGTTAACTCAAACATGCATGCTTGCCACATAATCCCAAACTCTTGAGTGGAATTTTAAGTGTCAAAATTTGGTGATCTCAAGTTTGCATGAACATGCAAACTTGACTCTTTAAATAGAGTGATCATGATACTTGGAGGGGATGCTTTATCTTGGTGAAAAACCTTGAGAAAAACCTCTCACAAACACTCTCTTCACATATACAAAATCCCTCCCAAGTTTAGTCACTCACCGGATTCCACAATCCCGTTCTAAGGCCGGAGGATAGTGGAGAAGACACTAGTGGTGGTTCGAAACCGGTTCGTGAGGCAAAAGGAGTTTGAACTACAAAAAGGTTAGTATTTAAACTCATTAAGTTTTAATACTTATGAACATGCTAGTTATTTACAATAATTGATGTTCTAAAAGTGCCTAAGATCCAAATAGCTTCCGCTTGTGTTATATTAACACCATCAATTAGCATATTCTGTTGTATATATAGAATCATCATCATCTTCAGATTTATGATTCTGCTTCTTCTTCAGTTTTGTACAATCTGTCCGAAAGTGTCCTTTTCCCCCACAGCTCCAACACGTTACGTTGGGTTTGTTTGGAGATTTTCCCCGGTTCTTTGATTTTGAATGTCCATGTTTGTTTGAGCTCTTTGATTTGCTTCTTCCCCTTCGATCAACACTGAGAGCATTGCCTGATGAATCTCCAGTTTTCCCTTTGCGAATACTTTCGCTGAGAACTACATTTCGAATTTCATCAAACTTCAGTTTATCAGATCCTCAGAAACTGCTGATTGCGGCAACAACAGTATCCCATGACTCGGGTAAGGATGACATCAAAATCAACGCTTTAATTTCATCTTTGAAATGAATTTCCACCGAACACAGTTGACTTATATGATCAGCAACACGTCCACCTTCAGACATCTGTAGATTGAACAATCTACGCATCAAATACACCTTGTTCATAGCCGACGGTTTTTCATACATATTTGACAGCGCCTTCATCAGATCTGACGTTGTCTTCTCCTTGATGATGTTAAACGCCACGTTTCTAGATAGCGTCAACCGGATCATCCCTAAGGCTTGTAGATCCTTGAGCTTCCACTGTTCCGTGGTCATGGTATCTGGCTTCACCCCAATAGAGGTTCGTGAAGATCTTTCTCGTACAGATAATCTTCAATCTGCATCTTCCAGAAACTGAAATCGGATCCATCGAACTTCTCAATTCCAATCTTTGAACTTTCCATCTTCACAGATCGTGGTGAATTTTGCCTTGGTCTGATACCAGTTGTTAGGATCGCACAACAACGCACACGCTCGATCTAGATGAACACAAAGAATGGGATTGTGAAAATTGCAAGGAGAACTCTGGCTAAAAGGATTTTTATTGATGACTTCAAGTATGTACAACAAGAGAGAGTATAGAGAATAGAAAGTACATTTTCAAAGCTCTACTGACGGGATATATATATGGTTCAGTCTATTGTATATAGCTTTACCCGATTTAACCATCTACTATATATAGCTTTACCAGATATAGCTTTACCATATATGGCTTTACCAAATATGGCTTTACCAAATATAGCTTTACTGGATATAGCCGTTGTGCAAGCTATAAATACAGGGAGCATACTCCATAACCTAACACTCTCCCCTAAAATACCTTTCTCATCGTGTATCAATAATTTTTTTACTGCAAACCAAACAAAAAAACAGAAATAAAACATTTTATAGGAAGAAGAAATAAAAGATTTTCCGAGGAGAAAGGCATATAACTAGAGAGGGTTAGACAGATAATGGAAGAGAGATGTCATTTAAAAAGGTTAGTAGTCAGATTTACCTTTTCCGGTTTCTTTTATGAAATGATATAACTTTGCTGCAATTATAATTATTTAGATATGAGTTAGGATCGTAGCAATGACAAGAGATAGAAATACAAAGAAAGAGAGGAAGATTGGAAAAATCGATCAAATAAAAAAAAAATCCCTACGATTTGGAAACATAATCAAAAGAGGGAAAAAAACGGAAAGAAATACAGAGGTTTTCGAATCAAAGAGAGAAAAAAAAAATAGAAATACAGGGAAAGAGAGGAAGATTTGGAATGTAACGAACGCTCGTCGACAACACGACTTACAGGAGGTACCATTAACACCGATAACAAACTCCGAAAACAATCATAAATTTAGAAACATTTCCCTACACATGACCGACACGCTGATTCCCAAGTAGTGGATGAGGAATAAAACAAGCGAAAGGATGTCTGGCCAAGTAACAAATTGGGGAGGTAAACGTGCTCGAAGCGGGCCGGCAAGGGTACAAGAGAACCCATCTTTGGAGGCCCCACTTCAAGAACAGTCAGTGAATGCGAACCCAAATCCGGGGATAGGAGTTCCCCCATCTAGTCTACCGAGAGCAAACCTTGATACTTCGGAAGTACCTAATATGACTGCGATGATGGGGCTGATGCAATCTATGGCATAGACAAATGGGCAACTGACACAACTTATCCCGACCTTAGCCCAGAGTGCCAGGCAGACGACCCATCACAACCGGGGAGACATTGACTCATCAGAAGAAAGCAAGTATTTTTGGGCTTTCAAACGTCGGGACCCCAAAGTATTCGAGGGAAAATCCAAGGTCCCTGTCGTAGCTGAATTATGGTTGTCGGCTATTGATGAAATTTTTCGATACATGAAGTGTCTGGAGGAACATAGACTGAGTTGCGTGACCTATTTGTTACGCGAAGTTGCTAAACTGTGGTGGCAATCAGTCTCCTAGGCGATTGCTGCAGACGAGGATGACATTACCTGGACGCAGTTTAGAAAAGCGTTTCTCCGAAAATACTTCAAACCAGTGGTGCGATATAAGAAGCAATGCGAATTCCTAAGCATATACCAGGGAAACAGGTCAGTAGAGGAGTATGAATGAGAGTTCGCCCGTCTGTTTCGTTTCGCCCCAATAATGGTCTCAATAGAAGAGTTGAAAGTAGAATGTTTTGTTATGGGTTTGCGGCCCGATGTCCGAGGGGCGGTATCAGCTCACGTTCCACCTGACTACGCAACAGCACTCCGACTTGCCAAGACGCTCGATGTTAGAGAATATCAAACAGAAGACACCCAAACCCACTTATACACGTCGATTGACCCGAAGAGAAAGAGAGAGCAGACGTCACCTACCTCCTCAAAGGTATCTTGGCACTAGGCCAAGACAAATTTAAACCAAGAGCGTAGGCAACCAAAGGCTTGCCCACAGAACACGCCACGTGACAAACCATGTTGCTCGAACTGTGGGAGATGTCACCTAGGACAGTGCAGGTTTAAGAATAGGGTATGTTTCAACTGTCACCAAGAAGGCCACCTTGTCGCGCACTGCACTGAAGGGAGAGCAACTAGTACCAATAGACCCCCTAGTAACCAACTGAACTCAAACTTGAGGCCAGCTCCCCAACAGGGGGCGAATGTATGCTACCACTCGCCAGGACGCAGAAAACTCCAACACTGCAGTCACAGGTACGCTCTCTATTCTTGGGTACTACGCACGGGTCTTATTTGATTCAGGGTCAACCCACTCTTTTATCTCCACTAATCTTGTAAAACATGCAAGAGTAGAAGTTGAACTGCTAGGGTACGGATTGTCTGTGGGTAAGTATGGAAGCCTTTGAGAGGGTAAAGGATTGTCAGTTCTGTGTGTCAAACCACACGATGCATGTGACGCTCATAGTCCTAGATATGGCCAATTTTGACATCATCTTAGGGATGGAGTGGTTAGCTTAAAACCATGCATCCATCGATTGCTTCAACAAGGAGGTGTTGTTCAGACCTCCTGGTCAGCCAAGCTTCAAGTTAAAAGGGACCAGGGAGGGAACGGTCTCGAGGATAGTCTCGGCATTAAAGGCAAGGAAGATGTTATCCCAGGGTGCTTGGGGGATATTAGCTCATGTGGTGGAATTAAGGCGAACTGAGGCGAGCATTAACTCAGTGCCAGTAGTGAGAGAATTTGTGGACGTGTTCCCAGAAGATCTCCCGAGCCTACCCCCAGAGCGTGAGATGGAATTTGAAACTGTACTTGACCCAGGAACAACTCCTATATCAAGAGCCCCGTACAGAATGGCCCCTGCTGAATTGAAAGAACTAAAGTTGCAGGTTCAAGAGCTACTAAGCAAAGGCTTTATACGACCAAGTGTGTCTCCTTGGGGATCCCCAGTGATATTTGTGAAGAAGAAGGACGACTCTATGCGCTTATGCATGAACTATCGGGAACTTAACAAAGTGACAATTAAAAACAAGTATCCTTTTCCCCGAATCGATGACCTGTTCGACCAGTTGCAAGGAGCAATTGTGTTCTCAAATATTGACTTACGGTCAGGCTACCATCAGTTGAGGATTAAGGAGAGTGATATCTCAAAGAGAGCCTTTCGCACAAGGTATGGACATTACGAGTTTAGGGTAATGTCATTTGGCTTGACCAACGCTCCAACAACATTTATGGGGTTGATAAACAAAGTGTTCAGAGGGTTCTTAGACAACTTCGTGATCGTCTTCATCGATGATATCCTTGTGTATTCCAAGACTAGGGAACAACACGAGGAACATCTCTGGAAAGTGTTGACCACTCTGAGAACGAACAAGTTGTATGCAAAGTTCTCCAAGTGTGAATTCTGGGCAGAACAGGTGGGATTTCTTGGGCATGTAGTTTCACACATGGGAATCACCGTAGACCCAACAAAGATTGAGGCGGTGACGAATTGGCCTTGCCCGACCACAGTGACTGAGGTACGAAGTTTCGTTGGACTAGCAGGGTATTATCGGCGGTTTGTGAAGGATTTCTCCAAGATCGCCACCCTCCTTACTGAGTTGACCAAGAAAGGAAAGTCGTTTACCTGGAATGATCAGTGCGAGGTTAGTTTCAAAGAACTTAAACGGAGGTTAGTAACAGCCCCAATACTCACTGTACTGTCAGGAGATGGAGGCTTTTGTAGTGTACAATGATGCTTCAAAAAGGGGGTTAGGATGTGTCCTCATGCAACATGGGAAGGTTATTATCTATGCTTCACGTCAACTAAAAGGCGAGCGAAACTATCTCACCCACGACCTAGAACTCGCAGCAGTGGTATTTGCATTGAAGATTTGGAGACACTACCTTTATGGAGAAATGACCCAAATTTTCACTGATCACAAGAGTCTTAAATACTTCTTTACTTAGAAGGAGTTAAACATGAGACAATGCAGGTGGTTGGAGTTAGTTAAAGACTATGACGTGGAGATACTCTATCACCCGGGAAAGGCGAATGTGGTAGCTGATGCGTTGAGCTAAAAATCAGCACACACGTCTACCCTAAACACTGTAGAAAAAGCGATCTAGTAGGATCTGAAACGCGCTGGTGTAGCGGTTGCCATGGGGGAGATCACCGCTCAATTGGTCCAGTTAACGATACAAATGACCTCGAGGCAACATCTTATTGATAAACAACATGGTGATCCAGATTTGGTTGGAAAAAGACGTTTGATAGATGTCAATCAGACAGAGGAGTTTTCATTGACAGCCGATGGGGGGCTGTTGTACCATGGGCGGTTGTGTGTGCCAAATGAAGAAGAACTGAAGGTAGAAATCCTAACCGAGGCTCACCACTCACCATTCGCCCTACATCCTGGCAGTACCAAGATGTATCAGGATTTGAAACGAGATTATTGGTGGCGGAATATGAAACGTGATGTGGCCGAGTTCGTGAGCAAGTGTCTGGTTTGTAACCAAGTCAAAGCCCCAAGGCAGAAGCTGGCGGGGCTATTACAACCACTTAGTGTACCTGAATGGAAGTAGGAGAACATCGTCATGGACTTTATTGTGGGATTACCGAGGACGGCCAGAGGCTACATAGTTATATGGGTTGTGGTTGATAGGCTCACAAAGTCAGCTCATTTCCTCCCAGGGAAGTCCATTTATTCCGTGGATAAATGGGCTTAGTTGTACTTGAAGGAAGTAACAAGATTGCACGGGGTACCGGTATCCATTGTGTTAGATAGTGATCCCCGTTTCACATCAAAGTTTAGGAAAAGCCTTTAGAAAGCATTGGGTACACGGCTAGAGTTTAGTACAGCATTCCACCCACAGATGGATGGGCAAACTAAACGTTTAAACCAGATTCTGGAGGACATGTTACGGGCCTATATATTGGACTTTGCCGGTAGCTGGGACACACACTTGCATCTCATAGAGTTCGCTTATAATAACAGTTATCAAGCGATGTTGGGTATGGCACCTTTTGAGGCCTTATACGGGAAGAAATGTCGATCCCTAGTGTGTTGGGATGAAGTGGGAGAACGCAAGTTGTTGGGCCCCTTCTTAGTGCAAGCAACTAATGAGGCTATCCAAAAAATAAGGACTAGAATGCGTACGGCCCAAAGCAGGCAAAAGAGTTATGTAGATGTGAGACGAAGAGATTTGGAATTTGAGGTGGGAGACAAAGTATTCCTTAAGGTGGCTCCCATGAAAGGCGTTCTTAGGTTCGGGCGCAAAGGGAAGTTAAGCCCACGCTTCATTGGACCATTTGAGATTTTGGAGCGAGTGGGACAAGTAGCTTACCGGTTGGCCCTACCACCTATACTCTCAATGTTACGACTATACATATCTGACCCATCACATGTGATAGATTTCAAACCTCTACGGTTGGATAAGGGTTTGAACTATGAGGAGGAACCAATGAAAATTGTGGATAGAGAAGTGAAAACCCTACATAATCGAGAGATCGCGTTGGTCAAGGTATTATGGCGGAATCACCAGCTGGAAGAAGCCACTTGGGAATGAGAGGAGAAATATGAGCAAGTACCCTGAGCGAGTGGAAAGTAAGTAGCGCAAGCCTTATTTAAGTGAAGCTTTCGAGGACGAAAGTTTCTTTTTGGGGGAATATTGTAAGGCCCACGTTTTGGGCCCATGACCCAATAACAAAATCAGGCTTATAAAAAAAAAAACTAGTTCAATAGGCAGGAAACCCCCAGTCGCCACCCTTCCTTCTCTTTTCTTTTTTCTCTTTTCTTCCTTCAGCCACTGCCACCCAACTGTCACGGCCCCGCAGTCGATTGTTTCCCACACTGCTTCGTGCCCATTCCCATATCAGAAAACATCCGCCCAGCACCCACATCGTCGCCGCGAGGAAACGACATCGTTGTTGCCAAAATCGACCTCAAGAGGGTTAGACGTAGCAAAGGTTCAATGCCTACGTAGGAGGAAGGCTCAGTTTGAGGGGAGTCGGATCGTTGTTGATTAGGAAAGGCCAAGAAAGCAGCTCCTCAGGTAAGGGACACGCTTGTTGAAAATAAACGTTTTTTTTTTAAAAAAATGGGTCGAACAGAATCGTCTGTGGGCTAGGTGTTGTGTAATCTGTTTGCCAAGAATAATCTGATCACTGTGTGTAATTGTATGTAACCTGGTTGACATGTATCCTGATTGTCATGTAATCTGATTGTCGTATATTCTGATTGTCATATAATCTGATTGTCGTATATTCTGATTGTCATATAATCTGATTGTCGTATATTCTGATTGTCATATAATCTGATTGTCGTATATTCTGATTGTCATATAATCTGATTGTTGTGTAACCTGATGGTGGGTAATCTGTTTGTGGTGTGATATGGTTAGGTTGTGTAATCGGATTGTTGGGTAATCGGATTGTTGGGTAATCAGATGGTTGGGCAATTGGATGGTTGGGCAATCAGATGGTTGGGCAATCGGATGGTTGTGTAACCTGATGGTTGGGTAATCTGTTTGTGGTGTGATATGGTTAGGTTGTGTAATCTGGATAGGTGTAATCTGGATAGGTGTAATCGGATTGTTGTGTAATCGAATTGTTGTGTAATCGGATTGTTGTGTAATCGGATTGTTGTGTAATCGGATGGTTGTGTAATCGGATGGTTGGGCAATCGGATTGTCGTGTTGTGTAATCGGATTGTCGTGTAATATGGTTAGGTTGGATAGTCTGATGATAGGTGTCTATTGCCGACATAATGTGCTTGTAGGTAGCCATGAGTAAGGGGTTTGTGGTAATAGTTACACGCTGTGTGTTTCGGGTAACTAGCTATCAATAGTCACCTTTGGGGTGATTCTAGAAAAGACTATCCAATAATGGTTACACGTTGTGTGTTTCGGATAACCAGCCGTTGATAGTCAATTGGAGGAAATAAGAAGGTGAGGTCCTTGTGGTAATGGTTACACGCTGTGTGTTTCGGGTAACCAACTAGGAATAACCACTTTAAGAATTGAAAGTGGCGTTGAGGTTGTGGTGGCAATGATCACCTGTTGCATGTTTTGGTTGATCACCTTATAACGATTCATATGTTGACCCCCATTAGGGGAGTTCCTTACTGAGTATTTTTATACTCACCCTGTTTTCTTTTAAATGATTTTTCAGGCGAACTGTGGCACGGAGGTGACAAGTAGGATGCCAAAGTTAGTCACGGGGCGATTCAAGGAATTTTATGTTTTTTAATAGTCTCATTTTGTGGGAGAGACGTTTATGCATTTTTGTTATTAATTTAAACTATGTTGTGGATGCCTAATTTGTGCGACCAGGCGGTCGCATCAGACTTCCTTTTGATTTTAAACTTCCTCTTTGTTTTGAATGTTTTAAATGGCTTTAGGTGGCATTGTTTTTTTTTTTTTTTTTTTTTTTAAAGGGGTACCCTTTTGATTTTAAACTTTCTCTTTGTTTTAAATGGCTTTGGCATTGTTTTTTTGTTTTTTGTTTTAATTTTAAAGGGTACCCCGCACCTAATTTCTAATAAATTTGTGCATGATTTTCATCATTTTCCAAATCAATCTCATTATTTTTTTCGTAATGGCTCTGACCGCTACTTATACGATTAGTTGGGTCGTTACACCTGAGGTGTACGATGCCGCCGTTGATCTCACATGGATAAAGTAGCACGAGGCTTGAGTATTTCTAGAATACTCGAATACTCAGTAAGTGATCCCCTATCGGGGTCATGCAACAATCACATGCAATGAGATGATGAGATCTATCTTTCGTTCCATTTTTCCTACGGTGCTGTTCTAATGGGTAACTTTGGACGTGTACCATATACTCTACACACAACCCATACGTGCGAGTATGGGCTCACCAGCTAGTTCGCACACCGCTGGCCCACTTTCCTTATCCGGTGGGCATACTCTAGAAGCCCCTTATGTCGGACACCCGCTAAAACTAGTAACCGTTACGGCAGAGCTATGCAAAGCATAACGATCGTTGTCCTGCCATTGGATGTACGCGTCCGTACCGATGGGATATGGGTATCCCCCCAAATGCATGAACACACAAAAATGCATGAACACACAAAAATGCATGAGGTCCCCATTACATCTACATTTGTCATTAATGAACATAACCTCACTGTCACATTTCGTGCTTACATGTCATTTCTCATTTTTCATTTACGTATCATAACATATTACTGTTGGGGTTATATTTCCAGGCAGTTTACTGTATTTCATGTCATACAATTCGTGCTGTTTACATTCAAATATTTCATACAATTATGCCACAATCATTCAAGAACAACATAAACGTCATACGCATTATATATAACATCAGACTAACCCGCGTACATAGCATACATTCACGTTCACATGATTACGTACTTAAGCACAACAATTTAGCATACAATTTAATGACACGTGCAAAACCACGGGCATGTACCAACATACAACAAATAACGCGTAACCTACGACGAGTGAGCCACTTACTTGGTAGGCCTTAGCCGAAGTACTCCCTAAAATATAAACGTAAGCTCTTAGCTCCTCGTAAACATTCTATGCTTCTGTTGGGGTTGGTTCCTATTGGATCATTTGACACCTTCGTTAGTATTTCACAAACATAACTAATTTCCAACTTGAATTTGTGAAATACGACCTTAAAATAATGTACGAGTGTATGATAATGTATAAGTTATGATGATGTATGAGTTATGATGCTTGATGATGTGCATAATATATATATATTTCAATGAATGACGTACTTGATATGCTTGATGCACTTTATGGCAATATGATGAGTATGATGATTGCATGACGTTTACCTTAATATAATGATGTTTTCCATATTGAGCATGCTATATGATGATGAGTGCCATATTGCATCATGTCGTTAGATCGACATAAGACACAACCCTAAGAGCATGAAAATGATATTAATATAAATATCCACGAGTATGTGTTACCTAGAGTAACAAAGAGATGAGACTAGAAGGTTGTGTCAGAAGAGACATTATGATGAATTTAGAGGGACCTCATGCATATTGTATGTTCATAAGCATAGGGCTACTTCCCCTAGAGATGATGAGTGCGAACGCGCACAGTATGATGATGAGTGCGAATGTGCACGAGTGTGAATGCGCACAGGTGAGGGTGTTCATGAGGCGCATGACACTATGGGGTTCCGCTGACCTCTAGACGTCGCTAGAGATTAGCTTAACTAGAGGGTCCAGGGGGTATGCGAGCGCCCTGGAGATTCACACTCACACGTGTGAATTGTGTGTAGGGAAGTACTATACATCTAATTTGTCCAAGACTAGAGGCCACCCCTATGTTATGATGATTAGAGATAGGTTGTGTTTGCATTTGCATGGCTCCCTATAGTGGGGCCACTTACTGAGTATTCTTCGAAATACTCAGGCCGTGTGCCACATCATTTTTCAGGTAAAGGCAAGGCGCACTTGTACGAAGGACGGCGACATCGCGAGCAGGTACTGTGACACGTGCATAAGGTAGACTCATATTTAAATTTCTAGTTTTAAGCTAAGTAGGTTGTTTTGCATTTCATTGTTTTAAATTATTTTGCATTTGTTTTTATTTTCTCTAAATTTTAATATTTCGTATTTAAACACGTAAGACCATGACTGTGTTTTCCAGAGAAGAAGTTGTTTTAAACGTTTTTTTTTTCGAAGTTTAGATTATAAATGATGTTCATGTAAGAGTTATATTTTCGCATTATGGATGAGCATGAGACATTAGTAGTGACTCTGAATATGTGGAAATTTAGGGTCGTTACAACTAGAGTAAGACACCCAACGTCATCCATATACTATAGACTATTTAGGTTAATACTTGGACATAATTCTGTCATATGTTGGTTCAAGACTATAATAATAACTTTGAATCTTTTATAAAATGGATAATATTAAATTGTAAAAAAAATAATAAAAATTATTATTAAAAATTAAATAATTAATTACAAGACTTTATGGTATAAATCCCAACATCATATCTATTTTAGAGGGTGAGGCCCATTGATCTACTCCAAGAAGATTGAAAATGCCTCAAAATGGAACTTAAGGGGAGACATGGTGTGCTCTCTACCACCTATGGGGCTCGTGGCCTAAGTGAACTATCTTGTGGCACATATGTGTGTCACAGTGAGGGTGAGCGTTGCGAGACAAATGTCTCGGGTGACTTCTTTTGATATGGGTGTTTCAAGGACGGTGTCACAGTGCTGACATTGTGCCCTCGCCATGTGTTAGAGATTGGTATATGCACCCGCTATCTGGTATAGGGTCCATAAATGATTTGGCATGGACGCAGAGGGTCCAATGCATCAATAAAACCTAAACGGTTGAATGTTCGAGATGGGTCTTTTCTCGACGAGCATGACCGAGTGAGCTATGATGACCGATGACATCTGACATGTGTGTCATGTGTAATTGATAACCAAGATGACAGTACGAGATGCGAAATTACATGCGAGAGACCTTGGCCTCGAGTAGAGACAAGGTTGAGCCATAAGACTTGCCCTAGTGTTGAGACAAGTCGGTTAGGTTGTAGACAATTGAACATGCACATAAGACGATGTGAGTGATTGAACAAACTTAGATTTTGCACGAGTTATGTTTGATTGGTGAAGGCAAATCTCACCTAAGATCTGACAAAGTTACAAAGACGGACAAAAATACATAGGGGGTTTGAGTTTCCCTCAAGGCTTTGTCATGATCATGACGCCATACAATTGAAAAGGTACAATCGTAACACTCAACCCCTACTTCGACTCCACTATCATTATCGCTCCTATTGTCACTAATCCTGACAGGATCGAGTTGTAGCCCTATTTTTATGTTAAGCATATTGACTCGACCAAAAAAAAAATATCAAACCCGAATCAACCAAGATTTTTAGTTATCCAATAACTAAATCCAACCCAAACGGAAGAAAAAAAAAATATAACCCAACTCAACCTTTACGATACGAGTTGGATAATTCAGCAAATTTTCAAATCATTCCAACACGTTAAAATATACTTCTTTTTTATTCATGTTTTAACATATCATTAAATATCATATTAACTTATTTTATGAACTTAGCCTTATTCTTAAAAAAAAAAAAAAAAAAAAAAAAAAAAAAAAAAAAAAAAAAAAAAAAAAAAA
>NW_019268568.1:276520-314369 GCF_002738365.1 Cucurbita moschata
AAAAAAAAAAAAAAAAAAAAAAAAAAAAAAAAAAAAAAAAAAAAAAAAAAAAAAAAAAAAAAGTTCACAAATCTTCCACGTTACGACACAAGGTCCATTCCACGTGTACGAGTTGGTGGGCCCCACACAGACATTTTCCTCCTCTTTTTCCTTCCCTGATTTGAATAGACAAAATAATAGAAAAAATATATCAAAATATTTTAATATTTTTTATTTTTTATTTTTTTTGTTTTGACCAAATTAAGAAACGCTCATCCCTTTTAACAGTCCCTCTCCCCTTCGCCTTCCCCTCCCTTCCCTAGATGCAAAAAAAAAAAACACAAAATTTAACGAATTAATCTCAATTAAATTCTCGTTACATTTTTTTAATTTCCATTAATCAAATCCCTAATTCCAAAATCTCTTTTTTTTTTCTTCTTTCTTTTGTAATGGGTTATTATTTTAATTAAACCCAGAAGAAAACCATGGAGAAAAGGGGCATTTAATCTGTTAGGTATACATAGTTTACCCCTTTTTGAGTTTAGGGTTTTTTTTTTTTTTCTTTTCTGGGTTGGTTGTTTCAATGAAATCTATTTCCATTCTTCCGGATGCTGTGAAAAGCTACTAATCTTCTCTTAAACTTCGGTGGATTCTTGGTGAATTTTCTTGGACTCGATTGTCTAGGGCATGCCCTGAAAGGTTTGTCTTCTTTGTCTTATCTGGGTTTTTCTTTGTTCTATTTGGGTAATTACTGTTATGGTCGTTTTTGTTGGATTAGTTCTTAGGGTTGGATCGGATCATTAGGGTTCTAACAATCCCTTCATCAGTTTTGATTTTGATTCCCTTTTTTTGCCCTAATTTAGGTTTTCCTTGTTCCTGATCGAGTGTTTTGTTTATTTTTTTTAAAATGTAAAAATGGGTTTTCGTTGGATTGTTCTGGGTTGCATGAATGTTACTGTGTTGTTGCTTTGGCCAATCTCTGTGAGCTCTGTCAGTAATATTTTAACCAAAATTCTCAGTTTCTGATCCTTTTTTTCATTCATTTTATGAAAAGTGTGCCATGTTCTTAGTTGTTGTTACTGCCTCATTTGGTAACCAAATAAAGAAAAGCTTATTTATTATTATTATCTGGATGGTATGTCCCATGATCATATTATATGTAGATTGAGGAAGTATATGATGTTCTTCAGTTTTCTTTTTTGCCGTCGTCGTTTGTTCTTGATCAGTTATTTAGTTTTTACGAGAATGTGTCTTATTACTCGAGATTGTTCGATATATATTGTCATTTCTTTTAGTGTTCCAAGTGCTTATTTTTGTTCATGGTGTTGATTGTTTGAGTTTGAAATGAACATGGTTATCGTTCTACGATTTTAGAACTTCGCAAGTTACTATTTCGTGAGCTAAAATCGTCGATGATATTACTTCTGGTGGGAGTGGGAGGGCTGAGTTGTTTGATTTGTCTTGCAGATGTGGTGGTACTGGATACTGTTTTTCTTACATACGACATAGTTGCTCTGTTTTCAGGTAAGCTGTTTGTAGCTCAAAAGTTGGATGTGGGATTGTTTTGATTGATGAATTCCTTGTATAGTGAACACTTCGAAGACTAATGTTACTTTTTTTCGTGGACAGTGATATGGGGACAAAGCTTATAAGAGCTTGCGTTGAAGAAGATAGCGATGATTTTCCATCGGTTCCACCAGGTTTTGAGTCATATATATCCTTTTCTCTAGGGAAGGTGCACGATCATGAAAAACAAGACGGTTGTGTCCCTGCTAGTGTGTCGGCAACCGTCTCTGAATCACAGCCAGTTAAAGTGGAAAGTGAGGTAGAAGTTGCCAATGTTGCAAAAGTAACGAGATCCCTTCGGCGTAAACCATGTGTAAACTATAGACAATATGATTACTGCTCTGATGACGAGCTTGATACGAAGCATCTAGATCAGGTTGGTTTTTGGTTGTTCTCTTTCATTGTTGTTGTGATATTCTGCATTATGGTTTAATATCGATTTCCTTTGGTTTCGGTTGCAGAACTTTTCTGTAAGACCTTCTCTTTCGAAGGGAGTCATTCGTGGATGTCCACATTGTAATAATTGCCAAAAGGTTATCACTCGAATCAACCTTCATTTACAACTTTTCTAATTTATTATATCGCTTTTTCACTTTTAAGCACAATTCTTAATTTAGCTTGAAACATAAATCGATCAGGCACCGGGTTTTGAGTTCAAAGAATAGTGGGAAAGGCTAGTAGCTTGAACTGACCTACTATACCCATTTTTGCTGCTCTTTCTATCAATACCTTTTCTTGAGAATGTTTGATCGAGTAGAATCTTGAACAGGTTATTGCGAGATGGCGTCCAGAAGAATCGTGCCGACCAAATCTCGAGGATGCACCTGTGTTTTACCCAACTGAAGAGGTGTTTATCAGTGCTTCTGGATTCGTGTATCATCACATTTTTCCCTCTACTTCTGTGAAGTGATTTTTAAGTTTATTGTTGTGAATTGTCTGATATCCGAAACTATCACAACTATGGCAGGAATTTGGAGATACTTTGACATATATAGCGAGCATTCGAGCAAAAGCAGAGCCATATGGGATTTGTCGTATTGTCCCGCCTTCGTCTTGGAAGCCTCCATGTCCCCTGAAGCAGAAACATATTTGGGAGAGTTCTAAATTTGCAACGCGTGTCCAAAGGATTGATAAGCTTCAAAACCGAGATTCACTAAGAAAGAACTCTCGGTTTTGCAGTCAGATGAGGAGGAAAAGGAGGAGGGGTAATCGAAAGGGGGTCGATGTTACCATCTTAAATGGAATAAATGGAGATGCTGGGCCTTATGAGGCAGAAAGATTTGGATTTGATCCTGGTCCAGATTTTTCTTTAGCTTTGTTTCAAAAATATGCAGAAGACTTTAAGTCTCAGTATTTTAGTAAACCACTCGATGATACTTCAAAGGGTTGTAACCCGTCGATGCTGCCAGAGAACGAACATTGGAAACCGTCTTTGGAAAATATCGAGGGCGAATATTGGCGGATGGTAGAGAAACCAACGGAAGAGATTGAGGTTTGTATTTGAGTGTTAATTTTGGAATTCTTTTGTTTTTCTCTTGCAGGTTTATTTATTGGTTTATCCTGAATTTTCAAATTTGTGTCTACAAGGTCCCGGTACCTTAAAATGTGTATAACGTCAAAAATCAATAGACAAAATTCCTTCCTGGCTGACGGGTCTCCACACTTTTTTTTTTGCCTGCCTGTTCCGCATGCGCTTTGTGCAATTCGTAAGTGGCTAAATCAGTCGAAGGAAGGTTTATGAACGAAACACTCTTTATAAGGGTGTGGAAACCTCTCCCTAGTAGATGCGTTTTAAAAACCTTGAGGGAAAGCCCGAAAGGGAAAGCCCAAAGAGGACAGTATCTGCTAGCGGTGGGCCTCTACCGTTAAAAATGGTATCAGAGCCAAACACCGGGCGATGTGCTAGGGAGGAGGCTGTTCCTTGAAGGGGGTAGTCACGAGGCGGTGTGCCAGTAAGGATGCTGGGTCTCGAAGGGGGGTAGATGGTGGGGGTCCCACATCAAGGAACAAGTGCCAGCGAGGATGCTGGGCCCTGAAGGGGGTGGGTTGTGAGATCCCACATCGGTTTGGGAGGAGAACGAAACACTCTTTATAAGGGTGTGGAAACCTCTTCCTAGTAGACGCGTTTTAAAAACCTTGAGGGAAAGCCTAAAAAGGAAAGCCCAAAGAGAACAGTATCTGCTAGCGGTGGGCTTGAGCCGTTACATGTGGGCTCACAGATCCCTAAACTTTAAAAGTGTCTAATAGGTCTTCAAATTTTCAATTTTGTGTTAAGATCTCGACATGTTTAAAGTTTATAAAAGTTAATTGATCTATTAGATATAAAGTTGAATTTTAGATTTAATAGATCTCTAAATTTTCAATTTTGTGTCTAGTAGGACTATGAATTTTAAAAAACATTGTATAGATGAAGGATCTCTAACACACTTGAAAATTTAGGGACCTATTTGAAACAAAGTTGGAAGTTCACGGACCAAATAGACACACCACTAGACACTTTTTGAACTTTAGGCACCAACCGATGCTAATCTGAAAGTTAAGGGACTAAGCTTGTAATTTATTTGTACTACCCTTATTCAGTGATCTAAAATTTCTGGTTTCTCTCTTTGCTAGGTTCTCTATGGGGCTGATTTGGAAACTGGAGAGTTTGGCAGCGGTTTTCCGAAGAGTTGCAGTCAAGAGGGCTCAACATCAGATGAAGAGAAGTACGTAAAATCTGGCTGGAACCTCAACAACTTTCCGAAGCTTCCTGGATCAGTTCTTAGCTATGAGAACAGTAATATATCTGGAGTCCTGGTACCATGGCTGTACATCGGGATGTGCTTTTCGTCATTTTGCTGGGTGAGGCTACTTGTGTCTCCGTTTTGTGGACTCTTTTTGTCGGTCCTCTTTTGTTTCTTCATTTATTTGAACGAAACTATCACGTGAAGGCTGATGAACATTAAATTTGTAGATTACTACACAAAAATCCCTGGCATGAAGTGTTAGTTTATTTCTTTTCGATAATTGCTTGAATTGATCGCTTATGTTTTGATTTTTCGCTTCAATTTTCAGCACGTTGAAGATCACCACCTCTACTCTCTGAACTACATGCACTGGGGCGATCCCAAAGTCTGGTATGGTGTTCCAGGAAACGGTGCCAGTAAACTAGAAGACGCTATGAAAAAGCATTTACCTGACCTCTTTCAAGAACAGCCCGATTTACTCCATAAACTGGCAAGTTCCTTCGCTAATATGATAATGTCGTCGGTTTATATGGAATTTTCCCCCCAAGCAGAAAGCAGTGCAAGTTTTTGTCACATTTATATTTGTATGTAGTAGTGTGTTTTAAAAATGGCAATAATATTTGCAAAAATCTGATTTTTCGTAATTATGTTTGGCCAAAATGTTCGTCTAAACTGCTATCCGTGCGCAGGTTACACAACTTTCTCCGTCTATATTGAAAATCGAGGGTGTGCCCGTATATAGGTGTATTCAGAATCCCGGAGAGTTCGTTTTGACCTTCCCTCGTGCATACCATTCGGGATTCAACAGCGGTTTCAATTGTGCAGAGGCAGTTAATGTAGCTCCAGTCGACTGGTTGCCCCATGGTCAAATTGCTGTAGAATTATATCGTGAACAGGGACGAAGAACTACTATTTCCCACGATAAGCTATTGCTTGGCGCCGCACGAGAAGCTGTGAGGGCACATTGGGAACTAAATTTTCTGAAAAAGAATACTTTGGATAACTTAAGATGGAATAATGTATGCGGAAAAGATGGCGTCTTAGCAAGAGCGTTCAAGGTAAACCATTGCTCTCTCCCTGTCACTCATATTTACGGATAGCGTGTATCGAAAGAGAGGTTTCTTTGTCCATGTATGATAACCGTACTTGGCTGTTATTGTCTGAATTCACGAATTTTAAAACTCGTAGTTCTAAGAGACATGAATGAATTGAGTATGAGTTCTATTATCGTTTTCAAACAACGTTCGGAGTTGAATATTCATATCATCCCTAAAAATTGTTTTGTTTGGCAGACTCGAGTCGAGATGGAGTGTGCAAGGAGGAACCTTCCTTGCAGTTCTTCAACGGCAATTAAGATGGAGAGCAACTTTGACGCCTCTAACGAGAGAGAGTGCATTTCATGCCTCTTTGACTTGCATCTGTCGGCCGTCGGGTGTCATTGTTCACCGGATAAATATGTATGCTTGAATCACGCAAAGCAGTTGTGTTCTTGTGCTTGGGAGAAGAGAATTTTTCTCTTCCGCTACGACATCAGCGAATTGAACGTTCTTCTTGAAGCATTGGAGGGTAAGTTAAGTGCAGTATACCGGTGGGCGAGGCAGAATCTCGGTCTGGCACTCAGTACGTCAAGGGAGTTGAGTTCTCAATCATCGACCATGTCCCTTGGGAAACCTCAATGGAAAGAAATCTTGAGGCAATCTTCATTATTGCCCGCTCTAACGGCTATTGACAGCGCTTCTCATCATGCCAAAACGTTATCTACCGTTAACGGTTCGGGAAAGGTAGTTGAGCAGCAAAATTATAAATCTGAGGTGAAAAATGAAAACCATGACCTTGTGGCAACGAATTCGAGGCATACCGATTCGCAGTCCTGTAAGGAGGATACAAATGCTCTGAATTTGGATAAAATGTGTACTGAAAATGTGATACTACTAAGTGATGATGAAGGTGATGAGCATAAGAAGACGATTTCAAATGACGTAGCTGAAAGTTTATCAGTGAAGCCGCTCGAAACCTCAAATCGTTTCTCTGATATTGATTCTAAGGCTAGCCTGTGCAACTACAATGATAATACGAGTCTGCACAGCCCGGTGACTGATGCAACGACCATCGAAGAAAAGGAAGTCAACTTGTTGATTGAAAGAAAATCGAATAATTGCCAATCGAGCGTTGTTCCTTTAAATAGAAACACAGCTAATGCTATTCAGAACAACAATTTTTCAGAAGCTGGGTTAGGTCGTAGTAATAAAGTATTTTCAGCTTCAACGGACATCGATTCTCGAAAATCACAGACTTGTGGCTCGGGAAAACCGAATGAGGGTAGGCACGGAAACGTGGGAACAAGTGCTACCTCTTTTGTGTTGGACCCTAGTAGAACCACTGCAAGTTTGTCCTGCAATCAAGCTAATATGGACAGATTCTTGAGGCAAAAGGGTCCTCGAATGGCGAAGCTAGTTCGGAGAATTAACTGCAATGTAGAGCCCTTAGAATATGGAACCGTGCTCTCAGGAAAGTCTTGGTCGAACAGTCGAGCCATTTTTCCGAAAGGTATTAAAATCTCCGCTTTCGTGTTTTAGTTAGATATTAAAAGACAGATCTTGACCACATATTTATGTTGTATTTTGCAGGATTTAAGAGCAGGGTCAAGTATATAAGCGTTTTAGATCCATCAACTTTGTGTTACTATGTTTCTGAAATTCTCGACGCCGGACGGGATGGACCTCTTTTCATGGTAAAATTAGGAGCTTCTCAGATAGGGCTCTTTTCTGCTTTTCGTCGTGGTCGTTTTTCTTAGTCAAGAGTTTTCTTCATCTCGGCTCACAGAGAGTGGCCTTTCGTGTCGTGTTTTGGTCATTATTTTGTGCCTGTTTCCAAGTTCAAATGATTTAGGCTATGGTATTTTAGTCATTAAACTGCAGTCGAGTTCCACCCTCTCGTGTCGGTTGTGTATTGCTTCTGTCTGGTTGTTCAAATGTGCGATCTTTGATCGTCCCGCGACGTATTATACTTAGATTCTTTAATATCTTGACAGGTTGTTTTGGAGCATTGTCCATCCGAGGTATTCGTTCACGTTTCTGCTGCTAGATGTTGGGAGCTGATTCGAGATCGAGTTAATCAGGAAATTGCAAAGCAACATAAGTTGGGTAGAATGAATCTTCCTCCTTTACAGCCTCCTGGGAGCTTAGATGGCTTAGAAATGTTCGGATTCACTTCACCGGCAATCGTGCAGGTAAACCCATTACTTAAAAACTTTCGATACCGCATGGACGACCGACCGACATTGTCGAAAACTCGCAATGAGCTTGTTCCGAAAGGAGAACTTGTGAACTCTGCCTATTCATGGTTTAATAGGCTTCTGATATAGGTGCATTTGCTTTCTACTTATGCAGGCCATTGAGGCAATGGATCGAAATCGAGTATGTTGCGAGTATTGGGACTCTCGGCCCTATTCTCGGCCTCACGTACATAGTCCACAACTGTCTCAATCGACAGAAATGAAAACGACCGAAAGGAACCATAGGGGGGTCGATCCTAGGCAAGCTGGAGTCGATATAATAGTACTTAGGGGATTGTTGAAGAAGGCAAACATTGATGAACTAAACTTACTCTATACCGTTTTAAATGATAGTAGTAGGGCAACGGTCGATCAAGGCGCGTTGACTCGGCTTCTTAACGAAGAGATTCAAAGTCATCGAAGATGATTCATTGTTCGGGTTTTTTTTTTTTTTTTTTTTGATTGATTTGACTGAAATAGGGCGGCGTTAATCAGAATTTTGTGTAAATACAGAGGTGGTGGTGGTGGGTATCAGGCTGAGGTCCTTTTTGTTGTACATGCTTCTTTTAATCTCTTATGCTCATATTCTAAGTTCCAAAAGGGGTTTAGAGTGTAAGGTGATGATACCCAATACATATAATACACATTCTCTCATAACTTTTTATTTTAAATTATTCAAAGGTTTAGTGTAGAAAAACTCAAATCTTTTGTGTTCAAATTCAATAAAATCCAATTTCTTTTACATTCTTTGCTTATATCTACTTTGGATACCCATCGGTTCTAGCTGAAATTATAATGTAACTGTCTTATAATAATCGTCGGATGTGTATTACAAGACATGTACATGTGTCAATGTAACTGTCTCGTGGATGTGCATCATAAGTATGTACAATCGTACCCACACGACTTTATCTGGGATTCTTTCACTCGAAAATGAAGAAAGAAAGAAAAGGGAGGAGGAGGAGCGCAATCTCATTACCTCGAGACAGTTTCGCGCCACAGAGCGGAGCCTGGGGGAGTTTGACCACAAGGTCAAAATGAGAAAAGAGAGACCAACTCGTGCACGAGCCAGAGGACGTAAGCCAAGCAATAAATGTACTTTTTTTTTTTTTTTTTAATGTTGTTGAGGAACTTTATTTAGTTATTTTACTTGTAGTAGATTAGAGTGAGTTGGAGCAAAAAGAAGTCCAAACTAGTTGAGCCAGGCACATGTTGACCTTAGGAGCGAGTCGAAGCTTGAGCCACGATGGAGAGAGTGGCTAGACTGAGTCCCATGCGTTAAGAGTTGGCTTAGGTTGGCACGTGGGTCAGAGATTGGGCACAGGTCAATATGGGGGTGTATGACCGTTTACCAAATCATGTCTACACTCACTAGGGTTAAAATGTCCCAACACAATTCTTCGCTCACATTTTATAAAATATTTTCTATCAAATACAAGAAATAACATACTTGAAAACAAAAGAAATATTGAAAACAAGAAAAAACATCTATGAAGTTTAGAAATAAAATGTTGTTGGTTTATCCCAACATAACGACTACAACTTAGATGCAAAAATCTAACTACATGTGGCTCTTGCTTTTACCTAAAAAATGTTAAAACGTGGATGAGTATTTAAAAATACTCAATAAGTGACTCCACCGTTAAGGTCAGAAAATGTAATCACATGCAACATGGTTCATGATGAAATCTATTTTTCGTAACTATTCCTCAAGTGTTTTTTCGTTTTTTTAGTACGGTTGGATGATAGTATTTTTTTTTTTTCAAATGGTTCACGTACACATGCATGGACCCACTAGACATGACTATGAGCTATTATACAATCATTCTGTCGAAAACCAACGAAAAGAAAGGAGTGCATATCATATCATGGTGTACATGTTTGCATAAAACATACTGGGAAAGTATCTTGTGCTTATAATACAACATGCATGAAGTTCCACATTTTTAAATTATTGTACATATAAATTATTGTACATAGGTACGATGCACATCGTACTTTTGTACTTTTATGACATAACCTTCATATGAGACATACATATGCATGCATGACATGTCATTCATCCTTCGCAGACATGACTCATCATGTGTCTTATAGAGGATAATGTGAACATAGTATTATAACATACATGGATAAACATACTAGAAGTATGTACACCACATAAATTTCATAAACATAACATAATACAAGAAATAACATACAGATAAGTCACATAGTATGTGTTGTTATAGAGCATACAATTTATCTAACCTAGTCCAAAGACATTCTAACAGTAAGCATATGTCACTAAATTTCTTTAGTTGTTACTAGCCTAATTCTGATCGTCATTCTACTTACGATCCAAAATAGTAAAACAGAGTCGTCTAAGCTGTCAAAGTTGTGTTAAAAAGGAGCCACTAAAGACATAGCCAAGTAAGTTGCAAGGGACGTGACTTGTCCAAGCCGTACGTATACCATTTTCAGAGAGCAGCTTGGGTCGAGCCGCATGTGGGCTAGTGCTTAGAGTAAGCCACCTCCAAGCCACCTCCAAGTTGCATGCAAGCCAATGCTTGAGATAAGCAACCTTCGAGCTATACGTGCGCTGACGCCTCGAGTGGCTTAGATCGTGTGCTAAGCCGTAGAAAATAAAAGAATAAACACCTCTTAAGACGATTGAAGGATAGTTGGAAACTAAATCTCAAAGTAATAAAGAGAAACAATGTTAGAATCTTTACGGCGAATCTCACTTTCAACGTTGATCGAAATGAGATTTTTCAAAGGAACAATGAGGAAGGAGTGAGATGGTCAAGTGATTGCCAAAAATTTTACAGAGCCGCAAAATTAGCACAACCAATAGCTATCAATTTTTTTTTAACCGTGACAATTTTCTCCCTATAGTTATATCTTCCATCTTAATACCACTGATTCTATACTACCATTGATTCTATACTGAATAATTTATTTATAATTCAACTATAGACTAAGTTTGTCTCGAATCAATGAGAGAATGTGACCCATTGTTCAAGTCCGAAAATCAACGCTTAAAAGAATTACTCATCTATTTAAAATGGTAGACTTATAAATCGACTACAAAAGTCATTCTTACTCGGAGTTACTCATTCAAGATTAAGATCAAGTCGCATATGATCGTAAATTCAGGTCACTTGTGGATGAAAGTCTGAATTTCTAAAATTTCAAGCATTTAGGTAAGGAAAAATGTTACATAAATAGTCTACCTGTGTCGATATCCCAATTATTGAACTCATCTTTGTTCCTAAATCATAATAACCACACACAGTGAATGGATTCAGGTGAGCTTGTGAATGGTTTTCATGTCAACAACTTCATTGAGAGTTCCTTTCAGAAGATGATCCCACCATTTATACAAGAAGCTGTTCACAACTAGCCTGAACCAAGGTGAGAGCTTCAGTCCACCCTCTCCAGCATCTGCTTTCCTCACCAGTTCTTTCAACTGTTCCTGGTTCACATATTTGATATCCGCCACTTCGTCCGGGTTTGGATTCACATGGACATTCCGAACCACGAATAGGAGATAATCGACTGCAAGCAACAAGATATATGGCAACGGTCGAATTATCAGGATACACAAAAAGGTTAAACTGTTTATACATGTTCTTAACAGCCTCTACCATCTACGGATCAGGAATACGCCCGCAGAAAACCCGACGACAAGTGAAGAACTATTATAGGAGTTTGAATGTAGATCCTTTTTTAATGCCATATTCGTCACTAAACTCGACTCAACGAACTCAATTCAAGAGTCTAAATATAGTGCAATAACTAGTCCTCTGATCATCTGATTTAGGCAGGGATCAAACTAAAAGACTTCCAGAATCAAGCAGACGACATGTCAATAAATTCAGAGAAGAACAGATGAATTCAAAACGATAGCAATAGAGTTGGAATATTTACGCTCATGCTCTCCCCATTTTCCATCAGATGGCGCCTTATAGAGTATGCGACCAATGGATGTGAATTGATCGACTGGTACGTCTTCAGCAGCAATGCCAAGTTCATCAAAAAGTTTTCTCTGTGCAGCATTCCTTACTCCTACAGCTCATCCATCAACCAATAAGGAAAGAAAAATTACAAATATAAAGAAGGGATATATACCTAATACACAAGCAATTATACAAAAGACATAAAAGGAAATCCAACACTTCTCCTCAAGCTGGTTTGTGGATATCCTCCATAGTCAGCTTGTTGATAAGTTATCAAGTTGTCGTTTTGACAGATTTAGTTCACATATTGAGTCATTTGTTCTGTCGTCGGAAGATAAGATATGCATATTACATCATCAATCTTCCCTTTTATGAAATGCTTGTCAACTTCATTTGGTTTTTCCTATCTTGTAGGACAGGATTATGTGTTGTGGCGACGTCACAATAGACCCGAATAGGTGTTTTTTTAGACAATTTCAATTCATTAAGTATTGTGATAATCCATATCGTTCACAAATTTCATACGCTAAGGCTCTAAATTTTACTTCGGCACTACTTCTGACCACTACATTTCGTTCTCTATTATGCCATGTAACTAAATTTCCTCCAACAGAACAAACTATAAAAAGTAGATCTTCTATCCATAATGCTTTCAGCCCCATCTACATCAGTAAACACTTCAACTTGAAAATTATCATGGTTCTAAAATAATATACCTTTGCCTAAAGTTCCTTCCAGATATCTCAAAATTCTATCCACTGCTTCATAATGAATCGGTTTAAGTGAATGCATGAATTGTCTTTGTCTTTGGTCTTTGGCCTTTAATTCTTGCATGACATTCGGTTCGATAGGAGTTCTTAGCAAACTCCATCTCTAAAAAGTATTTCAAGGTCCCCCAAGATTCTTATTTGGAACTCACTTGCAAATTTGTTCTTAAAACTTATCCATCTTCATCATTACTTGTGATAATATCATCAACATAGACAATTAATATAACAATTCTATTATGACTATTTGACAATTTTGCTTATGAGATAAGGTTCAAGTACTTTTCCTAATAGCAATAGGAACATCAAGATAAAAAAAATAATAGGAAAGGCATTTTGAACATCCGAAAGATTAGGAAGAACGTAAGAGGGACTAATAGACCTTCGTTCCTTTGATCGACTGCTCTTCTAGTATAAAACTTTAATTGAGGAATTTGACCTAGAGTCATTTTGTAGTATTATTCCTCCTAAATGAGAAGTTTATATACTTGATATCAAAGGACTAAGGATAGACAAGTCGAGATGAATGACATAAGGAAGGGTTCAAATAGATCCCACGAATTATCTTCTATATTTGATTCTCCCTCGAAAAAGAATTTTAGGTCAAATATGGTTGGTTTTCTAAAAAACACACGTCCATGCTCATATAAAACCTTTTTGTCTAAGGATCAAAGCATCTATACACCTTTTGATTAGAAGCATAACCCAAAAATATGCATTTAGTAGCCCTGTGATTAAGTTTTGATCGTAAAAAAACTAGTATGTGAACAGAATGTGTACGACCATTTGGAAAATCAGTCTCATGGCATTCAAGAGATGTACTAAAACTTAATACTTAAACAGGAATTTATCAGATAGGTAGCGGTGAGTATAGCTTTCTCCCATAAATGCTTAGGAACATGCACAGAAAAAACTATGGCATGTGCAACCTCTCGTAAGTGCCTATTTTTTTTTTTTTTATAATCAATCCCATTTTGTTGATAGGTAACTCAACAAGTATATTGATATAAAAAATCATTCAAGTACCCGTTGAAATACTCAGTTCTATTGTCAGTGTGTAAAATGTTGATTGTTAGTTGAAATTGGATTTCAATCAGATTATAGAAATATTTTTTAACCTCACACTATTTGTAATTAAATAGACCCAAGATAGATGTGTGTGATCTATATAAAAGTAACAAACAACTTTTTACCACTGAGTCAAAACTCAAGGACCCCAAACATCACTATGAATTAACTATAAGGTTTGGAATGAAATGGAGCAATTAGTATTTTTTAAATGAATTGGTAAATAAACGTTTTAAGGTAGAAACTTGAGTCACAACAATGACATAAAAATCACCTTAGTTGGAAAAAAGAAACCAAATTTCTTTTTTTCACCAAACTGGCCTAACCAATCAAATAGTGAATGGAATCAGAACTTGAACCGATTTGAATTAGATCTCAAATTGAACCAACCAAGTTTGAACCAAACCAAACCAGACAATAAAGACCTCCGCAGATAACCAAATGGTCGCAAACACGAACGCTTGAACCAATGTTGAATGCAAATCAATCACAAACCAGAAGTTGAAAGCAGTGGCAGAAGACACAGACAGTGATGGTGGCAGAGAGACACGACGACGACAAACTAGGGTTGTGAGGAATCCTCAGTGATGATCCAACGAAATTGCAACAACTATGACAAGGACCATGGCGAACAACAAAGATGAGCGACGGAGACCCAAACACCTCTAGCAAAGACCATATACAAAGTCTTGACTAAGTCAATAATGGGTTATGATTGAAGACGAACACGAAGGTCCCTAGTTATGGTCGGAATGTGACGATAGAAACATATGGGTCAAGGAAAATTAAACCAACAACGATAGAAGTAGGATGCACCAGTCAAGAATGGCAACCAGGGTTCCAAAGGCGGTGACTATGGTTCCAAAAAATGGTGAGGGTTTTAAAGGCAGCTAGGAGTTGCATATGCTCTAATACCATCTTAAACTTAGGAAGAAGAATAATATTATTGTATTTCTTCTTACTCATCTAAAACAAATACAAGGTACTCTTATATAGAAGAAAGACCATCAACCAATAAGGAAAGAAATATTACAAATATAAATAAGGAATACATGCATAACATAAAAGGAAATCCAACACATACCAAGTGCATCCTCCTCAATAAGCTCTGATTCTCTGTACAATGGATGGCTGCAGCAGGTGTTCGTCCAAACAAGGGGGAATGTTACTTTTGTCGCAGAACGTTGCTAACAAAAAAAGAAGAAAAAAAAAGTTTGTTACAGCATATATTATATGTATGCCAGTGTAAATGCATTAGATCTAGGGATTTATCAGTCCTTTTCCCTTTTGGTTCATGACTTTCATGCATGCCTAAGTGTCTGTAAGAAATATAAGAAATACTAAAACAGTATTATATCATAGGTTATTACAACATCATTTTGAATTCTCTGTGGTTGTTATGAATTTCTTTCAAGTGATGCTATGGTTTGAAATTTAGGCCATCACTTCGAGGTGGCCTTTTGTCAACACCACCAATCCCAGGTAGAGCTAAAGAGAGATAAGTTTCATTGGCTGTTTGCTTGAATAAGCCGCACATGTCACACATGAGGATAAGTGGTCCATCGCCACTTCCATGCGCTGAAGCATGAGATCACGCGGGAAGTTCATTTTGAGTTCCATTGCTCGTTCTCACCTGGTCTAATGTCATGCGTTCTATTTGTGTATTTGGTATAGGCAGAAGCTGTTCAAGTGTCAAGAAAAGAGCCAGCTTTTATCTCCTTTAGTACGTTTTTTAATTCTTCCTTTTGGGGAAGGAAACAAAATGAAGATGGTTTTAGTATGAGTTAATTAATGGTTGGAGATGGTCTAAAAAAACGGAAGAGAACATGCAACCCCATGCTGGAAGTATACACATTAAGATCCAAATTATTGTAACTACATACCTGAAGAAGCAACTCAAATTTATTGTTAAATAAGAAGACACTGAAGGCTCTATGGAGTGCTTTGTTTGACTCAATATTATCCATCAAGTGACCTACAAATTATAAGACCAAAAAGAAAACAAGATGATCAGAATAAAAGTTTGAACAACAAGAAGAAACACAAGGAGAAATAGGTGCTTTGCAATGCCTCATCGATATTTTAAGTTGAAATCCTACAAATTCATAGCTTAATTAGGGGAAAAGGAGGAGAAGCGAGGTGGAAATACAAGGGGTACAGAACATTTACATCCACGTCCATTTGAAAAAAAAGTATAACATACTTATTTGTTCAAAATACAAAAATAATGAGTCAATCGATAAACAAACCCTTTTTGCCTCGCTGGGTTCGAGGTTTAAAAGTCTGCTTAAAGATACATAACATAATAAACAAAATGAGGGTTACCCAGGCAGTACTTACAATTATATTTAGAATCGTGACCAACAATATTATCACTTTCATCCACCAGAATGCATCTGCAAGGTTTCAATTAAAGAGAATTCATCAATTTCTGGCATGATTACGCCATTAATCAATCAGAGCACAATGATAGAAATCTCTAAAGAAAGAAGAAAAGTAACAAGAAAACAAGGCGAATAAAATTGAGCTTGGAAGTCAATCTTGAAATGAAAATCACTAGGCAGAAAGAGTAAGTTCATATGCAAAGATAAATTAAACTAATCCTAAATGAATAGTGATATAGAAAGTTTCAATATATAGGACTGTAGGTAAATGTGGGGTATCTAGATTTTGGTATCACAAATATCCAATAATTTCTCATATGGCCACCATGGTTCACAATAAGGTGCCTTTGAATTCTTGTCCATGTGACTAACAAATGGCCATCTACCTTAGCTCATGCACCATTAATTCAAACTTAACTTCACCAATATGGAATTTGCTGATAAACACAAAGAACCCTTAATTTAATTCAATGTGGGTTCCACCAAAGCCCTCAAGCTTGATTAATTTCAAAGATTTAACCAATAGCCACACTTAAATGGCTGGATTCTTAGAGTAGAGCAGCAAGTAGCAATTTCTTACTCCTGGCCTGCCAAATATTTAGACATTCACAACCATCCATGAACAATGAACTTCTGCATTCATAAAACTCTCAAACTAGACAAAGCTTTTATACGGCTAGAAAACAGAATCCTCAGCAATTTAACAAAACAATGGAACTCCTTCCAGAAGCCAAACAACAATAAGAAGACAAAGATCAGCATCCATGGTAGAAACGGAAATCAAAAGAACTCAAGCAAACAAAAAGAATTCAAAATTAAGACGAAACAAAAGAAACCCAGAACAGAAATCGGGAAGGGAAGGGGAATTAAGAAGAAACGCACTCGTCATCGAACATAAGGCGCCTCTGGACGGCATCCATGGAAGCATCAGCAGCGGAATCCATGGTAGTGTTGGTGGAGAGAGAGCAGCGGGAGACCCTAGCGAAGAGGGTGCGAGGGGCGGAAACAGAAGAAGCGAAACGACATTTGGAAGAGAAGGAAATGGGAGGGGGGAAAGAGAGAGGGGTTTTGAGGAGGTGAGAGGTTATTAGAAACATTGGGGAATTGGGGAATCCACCATTTGAGGATCAAATGACCTGCAAATCGCCTTTTGAAGAAGATCGGAGGTGGTGTGAACAACGGCCCCGCTGTCTCACGTCGCGACTCACCAATTTGTAAATTTCTCAATTCGTGAATTTGGATATTTATTGCTTTTTTTTTATTTTTTATTTTAGTTGAGTTTGACTCAAATTTTCGATTCAGCTCGTTACAAATGGATCATTTTTTATCCGGTCAACCCAACTAACACAAAAATAACATTAGAATAGAACATAAATTTATTTTACTTTTAAAAATATTAAAATATTTAAGATTTGTAAATGTGGATGATGAAAGTCCCTCTCCCCTAATTTAGGAAATGAAACTATCTCCATTGATATGGGCGAAACTGGGGGAGCACAAAGCAAAGCTACGAGAGTTTATGTTCAAGATGGACAATATCATACCATTATGGAGAGTCGTGTTCATTTAATATGGTATCAGAGTCATGTCCTCAAATGTAAAGTCGTGTTCATCTAACATGGTATCAGAGTCATACCCTCAAATGTAAAGGACTCCAGGATTTCAAAAGAAAAGGAGGGGAGGCGTACTTTATTAATTAATTAAAGAAAACGACCTACAATTGTATTCATAAAAATTTTAAAATTAATTAATTTATTAGTTTTTTTTTTTTTTTGGGTCCAAAATTACATGGAACACATGAAACACACCAAACACCTAACTTAATGACAATTTGTCTTTTTCACTGTACTAGTTTCGTTTATCCCATGAAACACACCTAATGTACAAAGATTTTGCTTTATTTGATTTTATAATTAAATAAATGCTAAAACTAATTATATATCTTCGCAATAAATTAAATTGGTTAAATTACCGAACATTCAAGAGTTGTGCGCGAAGAAGGTTGTCACTGAGTATGAACTCTTTCATAATAGAATTGTAGTTTGTTTCGTATGTCCTGCCTAATTTCAAACTGTGATTTCGATTAGTTAATGTGTTTGAAGTCTAGATTTTAGGATCTTTACTCTTATGTGAGACAGAAGAGCTCGATGGAAATATGGATAAATGTTTGCATGTAGATGAAGATTGATGAACTATAGCTCAGATTAACAGAATGATGAAATATGAACCTATCGGTCTCTAGAATAATCAATAATTGACGACACTTAATATAAATAAATTATAATTTGGATTTGTATATGAACCCAATCCCCATGTGTAAATAAACTTAAACAACACCGACTTGTATTAGATTTGAATTTGAATTTGGTTTTAGTATACGTTCCCGGGAAGCACATACACTAAGGAAATTTACATAGTAAACTATAATACCTATGGCTTCTCCCAATTCGACCAGATCCCCATGAGTAGGACTTCGTTCATAAAATAATTGGTAGATCCAAGATGTACTCCTACAAGTAAAGGGAGTCCGAATAGATATCAGTTGTGTTTGAAAGGTTATGAATCGATTGATAAGTCCAACATCAATATCTTGATTTCGTATGCCAATGCATCGACAACCTCTCATTTATGTTTGAAGATCTATTCAATTTTGGAGTGAGTTGTCTCGAAATCTAAGACTAAATGTTATTCATCTTCTAACTACTCTTGATTTGAATCCGTTCAATAAGTTAGCCTATTATGATTATTTACAAAAATTTTGTAAATCCAAGAGCATCCTTTGTCGTAAGTTTCCTATATGGAATGAGATGAAGTTTTTTAGATAGGGAAAGTTAGTCAAAACGTTCGAACTACGATTATGATGATAGTTAAAGTTTAAAACAAAAACAATTCATGACAGCTTCAACTTATGCAAGTTCACAAGCATGTCGTCGTTTTTGTAACTTACAATGATGATTAGTAAAAATAATGACATAGACATGATAACAATTTGGATTAAACGCTCTTAAATCCATGATTGAGGTTGGAAGTTAATTATGATTCCTATGATTCACTCGTGCTTCGATAGTAAGTGAGACAGATACAAAAAGGTGACACTGTAGAATTAAATTCGCTCAAAATAGATCAAACCATCAATCTTCCAAATGATACTCGGTGCATCTATCTTCTAAGCTACGGTCGATATTGAAAATATTGTTCACAAAGTACACTAGAATTTACAACCTCCTACATAAAAATTGTTGAAGGTGGTTTTTACATGGTGCCCCTGAACTTTTCACTTTTTACTCTTCAGGTCGTCCAGTTTGCTTTATTTAAAAACGACCCCCAGAAGCAGATAATAACATAGAATTATTGGGAAGGCAATCAACATTCCAACAACCACCCTAACACAAACAACAAAACAAAGTAAATATTCTAATAATATGAACACAAAAATTCAAAATTAAAATTTTTAGAATATTAAAGGAAATAAAATATTGGGTTTAAATATTGGAGGTTTAAATATAAAAAAAAAAAGGAGCCGAGCCTCGATTAATAGGAGAGGCGTACTTTGTTCGAGAAGAGGTGTTGATGAAAGTCCCACATCGGCTAATTTAGGGAATGATCATGAGTAATACTATCTCCATTCGTATGAGGCCTTTTGGGTAAACCCAGAGCAAAACCATGAAAGCTTATGTTCAAAGTGGAGCCTATCAGACCATGGTAGAAAGTTGGGTTTGTCTAACCATCCATAACCTAATCTTTTAATTAATATAATGCATTTAAATGAAAAATTCTACCAAATATAGGAATATTCTTTTTAATGAAAAGAATACTTACGAAGTACTCATTACGTTTGGGTAAACATTGTATTGCTTAGCAAATACAAATGAAACAACTCCTTGAGGAAAAGCAGCCTGAACAAAAAAAAATATAAAATATAATAATAATAATAATATTAATAAATCAATCAATTAAAAATAATAAATATTATAAAAAATAATTATAGAAAAGTTTAGAGAGTAAAATAGAACCTGAATAATAGCAGTATGCAATACAATCCCGCGAAGACCCACCAGCTTAGATGTGGCGGCGCTGAGCATAGGACTGATGAGAAATCGAACGAGCATGGCAATGGCAACCTCGGACATGGAACAATCGATGATGGTAGGCTGTGCGGCCATGAAAATGCCCAAGCTGAACATGGCCAGCGCCTGGCCTGTGTCTGCAAACATTAACACACATCTTTGCAACACTGTTGGCATTTTTATGCCTTCCCTGCATTGCATTTATATTCATGCCCATTTTAAAACCAACAAATTTAGGGTTTCGTTGATTTAAGAAGTTAAAAAAAATTCAATCCTCCAACCTATCGGTACATATATTTATTTTAATTCATTATTTTTTATTTTTTATTTTCAACCACTATTAAAAATAATTTTTAACCAAGATAAATTTTCAAAATATATATTTAAATTGGATAGTAATAAAGGTTTGAAAATAAATAAATAAATAAATTCACAAACACTACACTTTCGAGATGGGTTTGTAACAGTTTTATTTTTTATTGAATATTTGATAAAACTATTATATAATACAATTTCATAAGAAAAAGATGATATAGTAAATGATTTATTTATGTAATTAAAAAATTTGGGAAGGAAAGGGTTAAAAGTAATGAAAATAAAGGGAAAAAGGAATATACTTGAATGATATGAGAGACCAAATGATGCCGATTAAGCTGGAATAAGTTATGGGATCTCGTGTAATCTTCTTTCCCAACCTAAATGCTATAAGCTTTGTCATTCCACTCCTTTCTGCCCAATTAAACATAAATGGTAAGATTCCACACCGATTACAAACCATTTTTTCATAAAGGTTATCACGACTATCAGGTTACTTGCAAGTGTAGATACGATTTTGGTGAACGGTTATACATATACCCTCATACTGACTTAATATGGAATGATAAAGACCTATCGAGGAAGAAAGCATGTAAAAGGGGTTTGGAACGGGCATGCAACCATGGACAACTGAACAAGCAAGACCGGGATTTCTGTCATGCGGCCATGAGGACAAATATCTAACTTTAGCAATACCTAAAGAGAAAGTCCAAAAGCTCTAGCAAAACCCAAAGAGGACAAACATCCAACTCTAGCAAAACCGAGCTTTACAAATGAATCTCGAAGGGGTGGAGGAGATACGTGTTAAAAACTTTGAAAAAAGAGCTGAAAAGTCCAAAAAAGATAATATCTACTAGTGGATGAGCTTGGAGCGTTACAAATGATATAGAGCAGCGATGTACCAAAGGATCAGTCTCAAAGGGGTGGACACGAGTTAGTGTGCCAGCAAAGATATTAGGCTCGAAAATGAGTAAAATGTGAGATTGAGGAGAACAAAATATTTTTTATAAAAATGTGAAAAAGAGAGGTTTTAAAAATTCAAGGAAAGAATCAGAGGGAAGATATTGGATCGAATAAAGGACAAATTGTGAGATCTTAGAGAGAGAAAGTAAGACATTTTTTACAAGGACCTGAAAAGAGGGTTTAAACTAAGCAAATAGGGGAAAAGGCCATATTAAATACCTGTGGAAGACGAGGTATCCTCCGATGGGAGATCAACTTCCTTCTCAGGCTCCAAAATCAGCCCTACATGTCCAGAACCACCACCACCGTCAGCCGGACGTATCTCTTTCGGCGGAGATCCTCCATTACAATTACCTTCAGAGACAATTTCACCGTCGCGATCAACAGATACAACATTAACCTCTGTTTTCTCCGGAAAAATCTGCTTCAATCCGCTCATATCCACCAAACCACACTCTCCGCCAGGCCTCCGACCCTTCGCCACTGACAAATTCAATCTCTCTGCCTCGACAAATATCCTCGCAGCTCTATACTCGAACAGAACAATCAACACATTGATCCAAATCGCGTTCTGAAAAATCAGAGTCTGAATCATGAAACTAACGGATTCTTGGCCGTACATCGCCGTCGTCATCGGAAGGCCGATGATGAGTGTATTCGGAAGCGAGGACAAAGAGAACACAGTGATCATCCATTCGAGAGAGGCGTTTTTACAGAGGATTTTCCAGAGGAACAGAGCGACGAGGGAGATGAGCTTCTGAAGCGAATCCGCGGCGAAGAGTCTGAGATGGATGGCGAGAAGGTTGTTAGATGAGATTACTTTGAAGGCGAGGAATGGAATGGCTAGGGTTCTGACGAAGCGGTTGATTCCGGCTGATTGCTCGGCGGTGAAGAGTTTGAGCCACCGGACAGTAATGTAGGCGATTGCTAGCGGAAAGTACATAGGGATGATTGCGCAGAGTATCTCGACAACATCCTTGCCGGCGATCATGGCGACGACGGCGGTTTGCTGGTGATGATAATGGTGAAATTTACAGAGCTAGTAAAGAGAGAAGGGTAGCATTTGTGTGTGAGCTTAGTTTGTGGTTGACAGTTGTATATTTATAGGCTCCCAAATTGCATGTACTCCGCCCATCCCGCCCTTTCTTTGAATTTTGTTGTAACAAATTTTTGTCATTTGAATTGCATTTTTAGTGCAACTTTTTTTTTCTTATATTTAAAAAATTATATTATCATTTTTTTAAAAAAATAAAAATTATACTTTAAAATATTTCTTCAAAATAACTAATAATACAATCTGAACGTGCGGCGTCGTGATCTTGACACGCTCTCGACTAGCCTTAAAGAAATCAAGCCCCCTATATATTTTTCGACTCGGCTTTATGGCTTCGTCGGACCTTAGGCGAGGTTTGTCTTCGCCCATCGAACGATCGCTTGTGCGGAATCCAAGCTTGTTCGACCACACACGCCGCCTGCGCGTGCATGTTCAATCGTCTGCGACACATCCGACTTGCCTCTACACTAGGTCAAGTCATTCGGCTCGACCTTGGCTCTACTCGGGCCAAGGTCTCTCAATGCAACGTCGCATCTCATCTCGTCATCAAAAAAAAATTACTGAACAAATAACTCGATCAATTTTGCATTGAGAATCTCCACTCGATACCCGAAACTTTCGGAGAGATGAGAAATGAAATAGGTGGCAGAGACGAGGACGGAAAAGGCTTCTCCGTCCTCGTCTCGTCCCCTCTTTACAAAAATTAGCTTCTTTAATACAATTCCACTATAAACATAACTTTAAACACAAATAGGTTTTAAAATTTTATTGTTTAAAATTTAAAATTAATAATTTTATTAATTAGACTGATTGATTTAGTAGTTAATATAGGTAATTAGAGTTCACCGTGTAAGACCATGTATGGGGGCTGACACCTGCCCAGTGCCGGAAGGTCAAGGAAGTTGGTAACCTGATGACAGGGGAGCCGGCGACCGAAGTCCTGATGAACGGTGATCGTAACTATAACGATCCTGAGAGAGCAAAATTCCTTGTCGAGTAAGTTCCGACCTGCACGAAAGGCTTTTCATGTAACGATCTATACGACTTTGGATTTTAGATTTTGATTTATAGTTTACAAATGTATTATAAAACACATTTTTTAACATTAGAATATAAATGCATATTTTAAAATATGAAATATAATTCTATTTTAATAAATCCCTTATTTTCCAATTAATGTGAATGACGTGACATATTTTGTTATTTTCTTTTTTATAATTTTTGTATTTTAGTGATTTATTTATTTCAAAATTGTGTCAGGTATTAATATTAAAGAAAATCAATTAATTATATAAAACTCTTTCGCAATTAATACAAATAATTATTTATTTTATTATAAATTATTTTTTTACTGCGTTGCTTCTAACCTAATTAATTTTGCTCATCTTTATTAGATCAAACACACTAGTGATATTTACATGCGTGAAATGAAGACTAACGTAAAAACTTCAGTGTAATTACACTTTGACTATTTGGTAATTTTAAATCATTCAATTATATTCATTTAACGACCTCGTGCATGTTGTATATTCATAAGCATAGGGCTACCTCTCTTAGAGATGATGAGTGTGGACGCACATAGTATGATAGTGAGGGTGTTCATGAGGTGCATGACACTAGGGGTTTCGTTGACCTCTGGACGTTGCTTCAGATTAGTGACCAGAGAGGGTTTAGGGAGTGGTGTGAGCCCACCTGAGAACGCACACTCGCACGTGTAGGTCGTGTGTAGGGAAGTACTACACATCCATAGTTGTCCGAGACTAGAGGCTACTCCAAGATAAGAATAGAGATAGGTCCCAAGAGCATAACTGCATGTGTTTGCATTTGCATGGTCCCTTATCGTGGGGCCACTTACTGAGTATTTTCGAAATACTCAGGTCGTGTGCCACATCATTTTTCAGGGTAAAGGCAACGTGCACATGTACGGAGGACAGCTGCATCGCAAGCATAGACTATGACACGTGCATAGGGTAGACTCATATTTAAATTCCTAGTCTTAGGTTAGAATAGGTTCTTTTGCATTTCATCGTTTTAAATTATTTTTTATTTTTTTTTTATTTTCTCTGAACTTCAATGTTTCTTATTAAACACATAAGACCATGACTGTGTTTCTCAGAGAAGAGGATATTTTAAATGTTTTCAAAGTTTATATTATAAATGATATTTTCTTTTAAGAGTTATATTTCCGCATTAGAGATGAGCAAGAGACATTAATAACAACTCTGAGTAGGTAGAATTTAGAGTCGTTACAAAATACACCATCATCAAAGCAGCAAAATCTTCGACATTTTAATTTGACGAGTCCAACGAGCCCAACCAACTTAAACCAACATGCCTACATTAACAAAAACAAAAGTTACCCTTAGTTAAACCTCGTCACGTTACATAATATCACCAATTTAAACATAGCTCAGTTGATTATCTTAAATCATTAACCAATTCCAAAACTCAAACATATAAAATACAATACTTCAATACTCCCCTCACTTTTCAACTCGGAGGTCACGCACCAACCCGAAAGCTTAAGTTAATAAATTTTAGTAGGTATATAATTTTAACCAAGAGGTCATAGTTTCGAATTCTCCAAACCCATATATACAATAACATGGACTCGAGCATATCTCAAAAGATTATCGATTAAATGTTCAATTAATTCGATGAAAAAAAGCATTCATGTGGAGGGCGTGCATGTGATCTACCAAACCCTAATGGTCTATATTCCTTTGACTATGAACACAAAAATGAAGAAAATTCAATGAATTTAAGCACTGATTTTGAAATAAGGAAGCCAGATGGTGATTGATGCATGAGATATGATATGAACATATTAAATTTGCATGCAATGAAGCTCATAGAACGTGTCAATGGAAGGGTGGAAGATTTTGATACCTATTTCATCATACTTCATCTTCTTTATCATTCCTTACAATATCATTCAAATTCAAAACAAAACAAAAGGAAATCGGAGACTTAAAAAGTGAAAATTAGAACTCGAACACTGTCATACAGTTCTAAATCACTATCTAACTCGTTTTAGGTCTATTTTTCATGCAAAATTTTATACGTTTTAAGAACGTTTTAAAACATTTATGAAAGTTAGGAGTATTATTATAGTTAGACACACATGGCTCTTGGTTTTAGTTACGTGTCAATGTGTAAAATTCCCAATTTAAGAATTTGAATATTCTACGGGACACGATAAGTTGATTAACTTAAACTACTCAACCGAAATCATGATTGTTAAAGTTAAGTCATGTTTTTTTTCGATTTTGGTTGGGTTGAATTTTTAAAAAACTGAAAATTTTGGTTCAGTTTGTAAATTGACAGTTTTTTTTTTGTTGGGTCAACCCAATCGGCACGAAAATAGTGTTAGAACTTAATATAATCTTACTTTTCTTTTAAAAATATTAAAATATTTAAAGTTTGTAAATGATGTTAGTAGAGTTCTCTGAATTGTAAATGTTTGATATTTGAATATAATGAAATTGCAGTGTATTATATGTTAGGGATAAATAAGATTTTTTTTTAAAATAAATAAAAAAAAAACCAATCCAACAACCAAACCTAACCCAACTTAAAAATAGAGGGTTATCTTAACGGATAACTTAGATGTGTACCATATGCTCTACACATAACTCATACATGCGAGTATGGACTCATTAGTCCGTTCGCACACCGCTGGTTCAGTTTCCTTGTTGGACGAGCATATTTTGGGAGCTGCTTAAGCCGAACACCCGTTAGAATTAGAAACCCTCACGGCAGCATCAGGTTAAACATAATAATCGTTTCCTATCTGACTGTTGCAGCATTATGATAAACATAATTATCGTTTTTCTACTTGGTCATCGTAGCATTATAATAACCATAATGATCGTTTTCCTGCGTCTGTACTATCATGAAGGGTAATTGGTATCCCGGAAACACAATAATCAGGAGTCCCAACATTTTATAAATTTTTATTATTATTAGTACAATCGTACAAATCTCAAATCCCAATAAATGAGGAAAAAAATTAAAGCATATGTCGTAATTTGAAGAGAAAAAAGAGGCCATAAATGTTGACTTAATTGGATGAAAAAAGCATTCATTTATCTTCTAGGAGACGTGGAGGGCGTGCATGCGATCTACCAAACCCTAATGCTATATATATATATATATATATATATATATATATATTCCTTTGACCATAAACACACAGCAAGAACATTCAATGAATTTAAGCACAGCTTTTGAAGTAAGGAAGCCACATGGTGATTGATACATCAAATAAGATCTGATCCTATTAAATTTGCATGCAATCAAGCTCATAAAATGTGTCAATGGAAGGGTGGAAGATTTTGATATCTGCAACCCGTGCCTCGACCCGAAGCACTTGCACGATGTCGCTCGCTCTGCTGCTGCCACGTGTCACCCAGTAGTGCAAGCAGCCCTTTGGCTCGGCTGGGCGGCTTTCTCGATTGTTTTCGGCTTGACTTGTCATTTTTAGCCTGGTTTCTACTGTTTTGATCCTTCCGAATGTGTTTTTGGTCATGATTAAGGTAATTGATGTCATTTTGGAGCTGTACTTCATATTTATTAATTGATTATTCGTTTAATTTTGAAATACTAATGGAAGGTGATGAACGGTGTGGTAGGAAATGAATCCCGATGACCTTTGGAGCAGCTCTTGAGGAACGGGATCTTACGTAATTAAATTAGAGAATAGTTCGGCCAAGGCTAACCAAGTAAGTGGTCTTACTATAAGATAGGCTAGAAATTGTATGTGTTACAATTATATTTACGATGTATGAGCAATGATGATATACGAGTTATGATATTAGAGGGACCTCATGCATGTTGTATGTACATAAGCATAGGGATACTTCCCCGATGAGTGTGGACGAGCATAGTATGATGAGCACAGTGATCATGGGGAGCATGACACCAAGGGTTCGTTCCACTGACCTTCGAACATCGCTACAGACAGTTAGCTTGACCAAAGAGGGTCTAAGTGGTGTGCGAGCCCCTCGGAGATTCACACTCGCACGTGTGGGTCGTGTGTAGGGAAGTAGTACACACCCATAATTGTCGAAGATTGGGGGCTACCCCTAATATGATATGAGATAGAAATAGGTCCCTACAACATAATTACATATGATTGCGTTTAGCATGACCCCTATAGTGAGGTCATTTAAAGCGCTCATGTACGGATGACAGTAGCATCGAAAGTAGAGACTGTGCACGTGCATAAGATAAATACATATTTAAATTTCCAGTCTTAGGTTAGAATAGGTCGTCTGGCATTTCATCATTTTAAATTATTTAAATTATTTTATTTTATATTTGTTTTATTCTTTTGAATTCTAGTATTTCGTTTGAAACACATAAAACTGACAGTGTTTTCTAGAAGATGAAGTTGTTTTAAATGTTTTCAATGTTTATGATATAAATGATGTTTCTTTTAAGACTTATATTTCCACATAAGAGATGAGTATGAGACGTTACTAACGACTCGTATATAGAAATTTAGAGTCGTTGCAACTGCCATTAGAGCTCTAGATTTTAGATTATGTAGACTAACTTACGATGTAGGCTTGACACGTTCCATGGTCCCAAGGTCGATACCCCGTCACCGTCGCCTTGCACAAGATAACAAAAGAGAAACGTTTTCGAACTCCGCATGCATTTCATTGAGCGAGAGGCCCAAATTTTTCAAACCTTTGAAACCCACATGGGCTAGCCCATTCTCATGTGTGTGTGTGAGAGAGAGAGAGATGGATAAGGGATAAGGTTACGTGGCAAGTTCCATCCAATGAGAAGAGAGGGTTAATCAAAGACAGGCTCCCACAAATTTCCATGGCCAGCAACGACAATAAGCTTAAGCTAAATCCCAAAACCAAATCTAAAAATCTCACCTCATTCATCTTCTTCTCTGCCACTGATTCTTCCACAAGCCAAAGGCAGCAGCAGCCATGGCCACTGCAACCTCCCCCATTGCCAGTCAGCTCAGTTCCAGCTTTGCTTCTTCCACCACCAGAGCTTTGGTTGCTCCCAAAGGCCTCTCCGTTTCGCCGCTCCGACGCATCCCTGCAAGAACACACTCCTTCACTATCAGAGCCATCCAAGCTGATAAGGTAATCTAACCAACCATCATCTCCCAATTCTATTTCATCTGCCTAGCTTTGAGCTTTTTAAGAAATATTTCATGCCAAGTAATGTATACTATTTCAAGGGATACTAACTTAAAATCTCCACAAATCAAACAAATATAAATGTATTAGTTGTATAAAGATGTGAGATCCCACGGTTGTGGAGTGGAGAGGAGAACGAAACGTTCTTTTACAAGGGTGTGGAAACCTCTCCTTAGCTTCCGCGTTTTAAAAACCTTGAGGACACTATTTGCTAGACACTTGATGATGAGTCAGCGAATAATCTGACCCCGGAAAGAGAGTGGATTGGGAGGTCCCACATCGATTGGAGAAGGGAACAAGTGTCAGCGAGGACGCTAGGCCCTGAAGAGGGTGGATTGTGAGATCCCACATCGGGTGAGGAGGAGAATGAAACATTCTTTATAAGGGTGTGAAAACCTCTCCCTAGCAGATGCGTTGTAAAAACTTTGAGGGGAAACCCGAAATAGATAGCCCAAAAAGGACAATATAGCTGTGGGTTTGAACTCATACAAAAAATATCATAGCCCGCCGGGAGAGTAGGCTGAGCCCTAAAAGGAGGTGGACACGAGGCAGCGTGCCAGCAAGAACGCTGGGCCCCAAAAGGGGGTGAATTGGGGGGTCCCACATCGATTGGAGAAGAGCGAGGACATTGGGCCTTCAAAGTGGGTGGATTGTGAGATCCCACACCGATTGGGAAAGAGAACGAAACATTTTAGGGTGTGGAAACCTCTCCCTACCAGACATTTTTTAAAAACTTTGAGAGAAAACTCGAAAGAGAAAGTCCAAAGAAGATAATATCTGTTAGTGTTGGACTTGGACCGTTACATACAACAAGATTTAAAAGAGGTGTTTTGGGAGTGCATTTATTGTTGAACACTTCTCCATATAATAATAAGCTATTGATATTGTTGCAGCCAACTTACCAAGTGATCCAGCCAATCAATGGAGACCCATTCATTGGAAGCCTCGAGACTCCAGTAACCTCAAGCCCACTGATAGCATGGTACCTCTCAAACCTCCCAGCCTACAGAACAGCAGTCAACCCATTGCTGAGGGGAATTGAAGTAGGTCTGGCACATGGTTTTCTTCTGGTCGGTCCATTTGTCAAAGCTGGCCCTCTAAGGAACACAGCCTACGCCGGAGGAGCTGGCTCACTGGCCGCCGGTGGTCTCATTGCCATTTTGAGCATCTGCTTGACAATGTATGGCATTGCATCCTTCAATGAAGGAGAGCCATCCACTGCACCATCATTGACCTTGACCGGCAGGAAAAAGACCCCTGATCAGCTGCAAACCGCTGACGGGTGGGCGAAATTCACTGGCGGGTTCTTCTTCGGCGGGATCTCCGGCGTGATCTGGGCATACTTCCTCCTCTATGTCTTGGACCTCCCTTACTTTGTCAAGTAGATTTTGTATCATCTTCTGTTCCTGCAATGTAACTTCCATGTCTGTGTTAAGGAAACATAAAATTGTATATTTCATGCCAAACCTCTTTGCTAGATCCTTTGTGATTGCATATTGATTTCCTTTCTAGAACTGTTATGTATGCACCCTCCTTCCATTTAAGAAAAGCTATTCTCTTAAGTCTAATCCAAGCCTTGGACGCATCATGGAATGGATCAAAAAAACTGAACACGTTTCCAATACTGACAGCAGCTCCCACTGAAGCAATTGTAGCAGCTCCAACACCCATTTCTTTTGCACCTTCTAACATCTCGGGGTAGATTCTTCCCCTCGTTCCTTTTATCTTGGGCATCAGAATAACGTATGCATGAAAATTCACAGGCATCAGATTCTCCATCTCGTCTCACCAATAATCACCACACGAGCAATGACCGGAGTTAAAATGATGGAAACGATGAATATCTCGTACAATGATCTCCCTGCATAAAAGTTGAGATGTTAACTTCATAAAGTTATGACAATCAGTACATATCCTAAGGTTCTTCATGATTCGGATTGGAATGGAAGAGCCCAAACTGATTAAGCCATAAGCAATTGCAAGCTTTTCACTATGCCAACCAAGAAGCACTTCACCCTGTTCTTCTTCTACATCTTGCATCACCAATTTTACATCAAACAAATACCCAATTTCCTTCAATCTTCCAATAAGCTTGTCTAGATATTCATATATCTGAGCGTGTTGAGGGTGCGATCGATCTCCCGCAACAAAAGAATGGACTCGATTTTTCACATGAATCCAAGATTGACCAGGTGTTTTGCTAATCCCTCTGTGTTGCATAGATCTTCTTGTTCTGAAAGCTTCTTCCCATTTTTGATTGCTGGAGCACATGTTCGATAGTAAAACGTAAGGCCCTTCGTCTAGTGGTTCGAGTCTAAACAATCTTTCAGAAACCCAATTCCCCATTTCGATGTCCTTGTAAAGCTGACAAGATGACAGGAATGCCTTCCAAACTGCATTAAGGTGTGATAAATCATTCTCGTAGATGAATTTCTTGACTTCGTTCAGATGTCCAGCTCGACCGTAAAGATCGACCATACAAGTGAAATGCTCAACCTTAGGCTTGATTGCATAAACATCCTTCATCATGTTAAAATATAGACGGCCATCTTCAAGTAGCCCAGCATGACTGCAAGCTGCTAAAACTCCTATAAAAGTAACCTCATTTGGTATCATTCCCTCATATCTCATCTTTTCAAACAGTCTAATGGCTTCCTTACCTTGCCCGTGTAGAGCACATCCAGTGATCATGGAAGTCCATATCACAACGTTTAAGTAAGTCGTTTGCTCGAAAATTTGACGGGCACAATCCAGACTCCCACCTTTAGCGTACATGTCAATCAAGGAGGAAGTCAAGTGAGCATCAAGCTGTTCCCCTGTTTTCTGAATATATGCATGGATTTGACGTCCAAGCTCAAAAACGCCAGCATTAGAACAAGCGGAAACAACGCTTGCAATGGTAAATTTATCCATTAGAACCCGTTCACGAACCATAGAAACAAAGGTTTTGAAGGCATCTTCATACTTGCCATTTCGAACATATCCAGACACCATTGAGCTCCGTGAAACAATTTCTGTCATCGTGTCGCTACATACAATGTTGAAATCTTGTTTTGTTGCGAAACCGGAAGGCATTTGACTATATATCACCGATGCTTTTTCCAAATTTCCACACTTGATGTACATATTTATCAGTGAACTCTTTACAAATCCATCGTTATGAAGACCACACCTGACTATTCGACCATGTACTTGTCTACCTAGCTCGATAATCAGTAAAGAAGAAACGACACTTAAGGCTATGGAAGACGTAACTTTGTTAAACTCGGGTTCGTTCTCCACCATCTCATAGAGTAGCTCCAATGCTTCATTCAGATACCCACCTTGCATTAGCCCACATATTACTGTATTCCAACTTGCAGTATCTCTGCAAGGCAAGTTTCTGAATAAATCAAGAGATTTGTTAACATCACTACGGACATGCACACCAAGCAATATGTTGTAAGTAGCAGTGCTCTTTTCTCTCATTGAATCAAACAACTTTGTGACATAATCAAATTCATCAAACTTAGCATACAAATCAAGCATTGAATTCTCTAAGACAACATCTAAGCTAACCCCACTTCTGAGTATCCATCCATGAATTCCCTTACCCATTTTCACATCACCCACTCTAGAGCAAAGTTTAAGAACAGTAGACAAAGTAAAAGGATTTGGACAAACACCTTCAACCAGCATTTCTCTAAACAGTTGCAATGCCATTTCAGAACAGTTTACTCTAGCAAAACCGGATATAAGGACCGTCCATGTAAGTACATCTCTGCTGGGCATTTCGTCGAACACTTTCCGCGCATCGTTTAATTTCTCAGATTTCACATAAGAACTCAAAATAAACTTCCTCGATTCGAAAATAGAACCATTCTTGACCATCTTGGCATGAAGGGTATTGGGCAAAGAATCATTTGAAGAGTGGAAGCTACATGACTCGAACAGGTGGTGCGCAGAGAAGTTGAATGGTATGATTTTTTGGGCCATTGTAACTTGAGAAACAGAACGGGAAAGTTTCAGAAACGCAGTAGAAGCAGAGTAACCACTGCACAGATTCATCCATCTCATCTTAAACCACGTTCTTCAATGATAATGGAGGCGAAGGAAAGTGACGATTCTCCAATAGAATTCGAAACAGGGCATTAGAGCAATGAGGAAACAACCCAAAAACCAAATTCAAACCCATGGCTAGCCATATCAAGCAATGGGCAGAGTTAAATCCCCGAAGCCGAACTCACTTCGAGTTCATATGGCTGAATTCGCTCCATAAAGGTGAAACGGACATTAACGAATGAGGATCGAACCCGGCTGCTTTAAAATTTTTCTTCTGAAACCATATTTAAATTAAGTTTATAGGTTTATACTTGTGGTTATTTAAATTTGATCCAATGGATTGGGTTTTCAAGTAGCCGGAAATTTCTAAATGGAAACAAAGTTCATATCAAATTAAAAATGTTGGCTAATGAAGCAATGGTGCGTGAGTGAATCCTATCGACAAGAACGAGAGTTAGACGAAATATTCGACGACCTACAAAGCCAAAAAAGATCATGTAAGACCCAAGTCGAGATATAGTTTCTAAATCTGTAACCAAACATATATCCTCTTGTGTTTTCAAATCATTAAGATCAGTATTAACAAAATTCGCTTAGAGCACGAATTGGGAGAGCACAAAAAGGCCTTATATGAATTTGCTTTTCGAACTATAGAGAGTTAGAATCGGTATATAAATGTATTTTTGTATGCTTTTTGAACAAACAACACACGAAACCGACGAAATTGCCAAAACATCTGACTTCTCCAAAGCTACTAAAAATGTAAAAAAAAGAAAAAGAAAATGAACAGTTGGGAAAGAATTTAGAACAACAAAATGACAGGCAAAAAAGAAAAAGAGTGAATACTGTGGGGTTAGAACTTCTTATAGAGGTGGGAAAAAATAGGAAGACAAGGAGAAGCCAAGGAAGAGCAAGCCTCCAACTGTTGCAACTGTGCCCTGTGATATCTTCGATGCCAACATGCTTCCACCGATCACTGCCATTGATGTGCAAACTGAATGCCCCAAGATGGCTCCCACAGCCACTCCAAGTGCATTCTTGTGTGTTGCTAGCTGCAATACACGCCCCTCCCCCATTAGTTTTGTCTGCCTTAAATTCTTCTTCATTTTTCATATCTTAAACATTCTGAAGTCACTTATTTCGAATATCGAAACCAATTCAGATTCGTGTTATAGATCTCGCTTCTAGAATATAAAACTATTGAAACCATGGTTCAATCCAACTTCCAGTACCAACTAGATGATATCAAGCAAACCAAACATACAATTTTATGAAAGAACTTACAGCAATTGTTGCTATCTGACTTCGATCTCCCCATTCGGCAAGGAAGGTTAAAATAAATGACTGCAAAAGCCAAAGTAATTTCGAGAATCAGCTAAGGAATAACATATATGGAAAATTATATGCATCTGAATAACACAAATATTTACACTAATGGAAGAAGTCAGAAAGAAAAAAGAAAAGAACAATATTGATAGTTTTATGCCAAATCAGTGATATAGTGATTTGTGGACCTCCAAGAATATGGGTGTGCAAAATCGGAGAAAGAAGCGGCGAAAGGTCGTCTTGGATTGTCCAGCCTCGAGTTTCTCCTCTACCTGAACACGTGATTTTTAGAAGTCAACCATTTACAGAACTAACACAAAGAAAGGCTAAAACGGCCACAAGTTTTCTTAGGAAATGAGATAACCATATGGGGACAGATGAAATATAGGTATATTGAATCACTCAAGACATGAAAGACATAAACAACAATATTCAGAATGACTCCAAAAAAATATAAGGTGTAGAAAATAAAAATTTTAAAATCCAAATCGAAAAAGAGCAGATAACTATTTATCCGTTTTCACCATATATCTTCATTTATTAAATAACAGATAAAAGCCTCAAATAAATGTAATAAAACAGGGGGAAAATATAAACTACCAAAGACATCTGTATTATGATCATCTTCATGCCATAGATCGTGAATCACCGAATCTTTTATCACGAAATTCCAATTGAAATAAAAAACTTCAAGATTAAGAAATTATGCCAGACAACAAAGAAAAATGCAGGCAAGAATCAAACAAAATAAAGTTAAACAAGCATCAAACTGAAAAGGTGTTGAAGATATCATACTTCTTCCATTTCCTTTTTCGTTGAAGATTTTGAGTCTGCTTTGGATCTCCAAGCAATGTAAAGTAACCGCAATCCAAAAAATGCATACAGAACTGCAGAATTATAAATATGTAGGCGGACATCACTATAGGAAAAAACAAACAACTATGAAAACTCTAGCAAAAGTACACAACTTAGACAGAAGAGTCACGTTTAACAGGTAAAATAATAAATGTCGTCTCATCCTCTGGAAAGAAGGTACCATTACAACATCCCAAAATGACAAGCAAACGTTGTTTAAGTGATGCATCAAGTCATATCTAATATGTGAAATGCAGGATCAAAAGACAACAGATAAAACCTTCCGACGCTTATAATTATGTTGTTTAAGTGATTCATCACTCCTAAAGTTTTATCTTCACCATGGCATAAATTCATCACTCCTAAAGGTTTTCCTTAATGTCAAACCAGTATGGCACTGTGGCTCAGTTATTTAATTGATTAAGTTAAAATATTGGATTAGATAAATCCATCATTAGAAAATTGGTTAAGTACCTTAGGAGTCAAAGAAGTGGAATGCCTTCCTACAAATACCTTAAAATATGGGAGGTTTAGCTAAAGTAGTCGTACCACCTCCCCTACGAGGAAAAAAAACATGAACCCAAAACTCTAGATTGCATTTCCATCAGAGAAGTAGTTGCCTATAAATTTCTCGTACATAAATCAAACATATGTATATTCATGGTCGTACATAATCTTGAAGTCGAGATATTGAAAATATTAACCAATTTAATTTAGGTCAATTCTTTTTGGTTGGAATGAAGCTACATCAATAACCCATATTGTTTGGTCAGACTCCGATTACAAAATCGCCACTTGCGATTCACCTCCAAACTCTTTCTTACTGCTACAGGTGGTAGGGATATTAGTGATTCGTAAGTCTGCGATTCAACTCTTTCCTTCCTTAGCGGTATAGATGCTTTTAGGAGACTTTTTTTCTTGGTAGCAAGCCTAGGTAGATAACTTTAAAGTCAAGATTTTGTATCCAATCCATCTTTTTCTTTCTATCTGTATACGTTTTGTTTATTTACTTTTATACGTATAGATACCATTAAACCTTGGAGGATCTTTAAGATTTCCTTTTTTTTTTTCTCTTCATTATAGCGAAGGGAGAAGTGTCAAGTGACAACAGCAGGGAATCAGGACGTAACGGTTAATCAGGAAATATATATTAGAAAAGATAGTCAGAGTCAAATAGAATGAATAAGAACATACAGTACTCTACAAATAGATATACTCCAAAGAGTGTAAAATAATATGTATGTACCTGTAGCAGCATTATTGGTATGTTTCCTTGATATCAAATTCGGCACTATCCTACCTAATCCAGTCGAGAGTACCTAATTGACATGGAAATAGTTCTACTCTTATTCACCAGAGAAAGAACTTGGACTTGGAACCTGATGAAAATGAAAGATCTGATCAACTTACTGTCATTACAATCAGGGCACTGAGCGCACCAGATAATACAATGGACTTCGGGTGGCGCATAGCCATAAGTGCAGCTATTATAAACGTCTCATCTCCAATCTACACACATTCATTCTAGAAAAAATTAAAGGAATCGAACTTGAAGAAACAAGCAGTTAGGTCCAAAACCACCATATTTCCCGTTTCCCATCTTTTCGTCTCTTCAGTTCATGTTGGTAATTCAATTGAACTGATACCGCAGTAATACACCCAAACACATATCGGGAATGGACACAATTCTACTGAAATTTTTCACAGAAAGTACAAATGAGAATAGAAATAACAACACCAACCTCACTGACAATTATCATGGACAAACTAGCAAAAAATGCGTCAAAAACTCCAAGACCAACGGAGTCCAGGTCAAGATTAAGATCTTCTGAGTCAACAACATCCTTTTTTGCAGCAATTGTGTCAACGTTGTTCCAGGAAATCTAATGAGAGGAAATACAGACGATAATAACATCATGAAAGAAATAAAACTAGAGATTAAAGAAGAAAAGAAAAAGGGAAATGATCAATTGGGACAACGCATCTTAATCTCAAATTTCTTTACAGAATGGCATATTATGTTCCACAAGATACCCCATACAAGGCAAGAGAATCATTACTCAAAATAGTTAGTTTTACTTACAATGTAAAAGGAAAACAATTATGTTAAAAAGCGCAAAGATCTCAATCCCAATAACCCCCAAACCCCCAAACCCCCTCCCGTCCTGCCATGGCCGGCATCGCAGCCTCACAGCCTCACAGCCTCACAGCCCACCAATAATTTCATAAAATAGCTTCATCCAAAGAAAAACAAGAAAGACAAGGAATCGTACTCACCTTGCTACGTCGACCGAGATCTTTAGGTACATCCAACTCCTCTTTCTCCACTTCCGCAGAAAACACCTGAAAACACCGAACAAAAATTACAAACCAAACCCCCATAAGAACGCAGAAAAGACCAAAAATTAAAGGTAGAGAAATGCGAGATGAATACCTGAACGGAGGCAAACAGAGAAACAAGAAGCAGGAGGAGGATCAAAGAAGGAGAAAAAGAGAGGTTTCCCGTAGGGTTTGAGCGCAAACCCATTGAAGAAAACCGGATCAGTGATTCCAGAGGGAAATAACTGGCGCAGATTAAGCGGAATCTTGCTTTTTTTTTGTAGACAGGGATCTGAATCGGAGAAGAATTAAAGAGGGTGGGATCTATCTCTCGATTGAAAGGAAGATCAGATCTGCATTGCTTTGCTTTGCTTTGCTTTGCTTCGCTTTGCTGCAAGTGCACACCACCACAATTTGAATCCGAGTGAGAGGAAAGGGGAAGATCCTTTCTTGGAAGCTAGAGATCCACCATAGCCCAAACCGTGGAAGCTTTTATTTAATTTTTGTGTGTTGTTCAGAGCTTAATGTTTTGACCAACGGGTTGGAAAGTGGTGAATTAAAAAAGCGTTTATTCCACGGCTGATTCTTACCCTCCCAAAACCGTGTAAGGTCCACCACGGTGTAAAGACAAAACATCAATTTTAATCAAGTTGCATAATTTTTAACTTAAAAAAGCTTCCAATATCATCCCAAATTTAGAATGTGACGTCACAAGTGAGGGTGCCCTCGTCTATTTCGAGCTCTAGGGGAGTCTAACAAGTATGGAAGAATCGTCACTCATTTCGACCTTCCCCTCGAGGCTTTAAAACGCATCTGCTAGGGGAAGGTTTCCACACCCTTATAAAGGTGATTTGTTATCCTCCCCAACCAATGTGGGACATCACAATCCACCCCCCTTCGAGACCCAGCGTCCTCGCTGGCACTCATTCCTTTCTCCAATCGATGTGGGACTACCACCAAATCCACCCCCCTTTGGGACCTAACGTCTTTACTAGCACACCGCCTCGTGTCTCCCCCCCCCCCCCCCCCCCCCC
>NW_019268568.1:314883-331520 GCF_002738365.1 Cucurbita moschata
CCCCCCCCCCCCCCCTTCGGGGAACAGTGAGAAGGCGCTGACACTCATTCCTTTCTCCAATCGGTGTGGGGACTACCACCAAATCCACCCCCCTTTGGAACCCAGCATCCTTACTGGCACACTGCCTCGTGTCTACCCCTTTCGAGGAACAGCGAGAAGGCTGGCACATCGTTCGGTGACTGGCTCTGATACCATTTGTAACGACCCAGATCCATCACTAGCAAATATTGTTCTCTTTGGGCTTTTCCTTTCAGGCTTCCCCTCAAGGCTTTAAAACGCGTCTGCTAGGGGAAGGTTTGCACACCCTTATAAAGGGTGATTTGTTCTCCTCCCCAACCAATGTGGAACATCACGCTCTTGGTCTTCCTATATCTTCATATATGTCTATCATAAAGTGCTAGTCAAAAGCTCCCTATTCTCTTGGGTCCCCACTAACCACAACCGAAGCTCCCTCAATAGTACCATTTAATGTTCCACAAACCATAAGTGGGTGATGTCACATTCCTATTTGCTAAGTAGACCTTTGTCAGTCGAGGCGAGTTCATGATTAGGAGTTGCACCCTTACTGTCCATATATAGACCTGTTGTAAGTTGTCATGAACATGTATTGTCATAACTCTCATTTAGTTCATAACCTTTTTGGTTCATATTCTTATTTTGATTCATGTCTAGCATTGTTTTGAGATATGGAGTTATTGTCATTTTATATTTGACTATTGGCATTGGGGAGGAACTTTGTAAGAGAGACTTTTTATGTAAGATTGTCAGAAATACACTTGTAAACACTTTGTGGGTGTGTGAGTGCGATCGATCTTACTTACACTTCCGCTACAACACTTGGGTATGAGAGCATTTTTTGTTGTGACATTTGAGGGCACAACAGTGTCCATATATTGACCTAGTATGCCCAAATCATCATAAAATGGCTCAAAATGTGGCTCAAGGACCAAGGTAAGACTATCATCATAGGCCAAGGCTCTCTAATATATCATGCATATCCTCTCGATCACATAGCATCAAGTTCATGCATATCAAACAAAATACAGTTAATCATATTATGCCCGAGTCCCAACAGGACATACAGACCCATTAGAGTCTAATTTAGTCCTAAAACATACAATCGAGCATAACCATACAATAATTCCATATTCCTAGGCTTAGTTATCCATTTTCGTGTTCAACTCAATCATAAAACATACTAACAATCCAAATGCTCGAGTATTTTTTGTAAGACATATAATCGAGCTTAACCATACAATAATTCCATATGGTTTAAAAAATAAATTGATTTGACCTTAGATCGTGTAATAGGTCCAATCTTGTAGATGAAGAATGAATGATTGTCGAACCTTCTTAGCCTTAATTGTATATTACTTTGTAGGAGATAGTATAATGATGTCACGTCCTCTTCCAATGGACCTTAGGGTCAACACCAGTGCCATTATTCCCACGACGACGCTCTTTGATACCCTACTTGCCTCTGCCACTCACGCTCATCATAGTTATTGTCAACCTATTCTGTTTGGTTACCACTAACCATTTAACTTGAAAGTAAAAATGTTCATTCATGAATAGACAACGACGAATAACAAGCGACAAGCAAAAGAATAGACAACAACGAGTAATGAGATTAGTTAAATTAGTTGGATTGTGTGCGTCGTTTATTCAAAAATTTGTTTTTAATAAAAATAAAATCTTAGTTGATAAAAAATTATTTATTTATTTTTAAACTTTTAATTAAGATTTATTATTCAATTTAAATAATAATTAAAAATAATAATTTTTTTAATGATTCAAAAAGTATGAAAATCATGTTTGATTTTTAAAATAAAAAATAAAATGTAAACTACTTATTTGGGCTTTGGCCCAATTTCCATAATGTGGATTTCAAGTAGTTTCTTATTTATTTTTCTTCATAATTATTTTTTATTTATTCTTTTATTTTCTTTGTTGTTTTTTTAATATATATAATATATATATACATACACACATATATATATATATATATATATATATATCTAAAATTTCACAACGACTGCCTTTAGAGTATCTTTCAAAATCTCTTTCAAATTCACGTCCCGCTTTAATTTAAGATGACATATATTGAAGGTGATTGGAAGCTTTCGACCGAGTAAAATATTAGGAGTGATTTGAGTGGAGAGATACGCCCGAACGTGTGAGTGGGAAGAAATGTGAGATGATTGTTTCATAAACCATAAGATTTTCGATAAAATTAAAATAGTTAATAATGATTAATTATCTAAAATTAAATGATATAAAAAATGGTTGAAAATACTTATTACATAATATCTTACAAGACCCGAGTAGGAGGGGTCGAGGTCTGACGAGGTACCCACTACTCGGAGTACCCTCCCAAAAGGAAAAATATGTGTCTGTCAGGTTCGGTTCTTCTAAGTTGGTTGGGCGGGTTCGACCAAAAATGCTATGCTTACACACAAGACTACTCCTCCTCCCGAAAGGTTTCTCGGGGATTACTTTATGTCGACAGACGACCGCCTGTAGGGGGTTTCATAAGCCAAAATATATCACGAACATTGATAATAAATATTAAACATTCTGTATTTTTTTAAAAGTGGGATAGGGTTATATTGGATTGACGAGGCCAAAAAAATGTCAAAACACGAACCGAACCAAATTTTTAATTTTTCAAAAATTCAGCTCAACCAAAATCGAAAAAAAAAAATAAAAAATCTAACGTTTGTGGTTTGGATTAAGTAATTCAAATTAATCAAGTTATCCGTTCATGTGAACCGGTCTAAAGAATTATCATGAAAAAGAAAGGTTCGAAATCTGTAGCGTTTTTCGTATGCGCAAGGCAAAATATTAGCGTTTTCATATTCAATTATTAATGAATAATTATTTATCATGTTTATTGAGCATTAAATTTAAAAGGGTTTGTTGAAGAAATATGAGTGAGGACATTCATAATGCACACCACCAACTCCTTTAACCATTTACTTCCTATTTCTCTACGTTCAATTATTACTTAACAATTTGACCATTAAGATTTTGTAACCTCTAAGTAGCTCGGGCGTAGTTTAAAGCTATGAGATCTCACATCGATTGGAGAGGGGAACGAAACATCTTTTTTACAAGGACGTGGAAACCTCTTCGCAACAGGGATGTCTTAAAAACTTTGAAAACAAGCTCGAAAAGAAAAGTCTAAAGGGAACAATATCTACGAGCAGTGTGTTTGAACTGTCACAAATGGTATTAGAGCAGACAGTGTGCTAGCGAGGACGCTGAGTCTCAAAAGGGGTGGACACTGGACGGTGTCAAGAGGCAGGGTGTCGAAGGCGGGTAGATTATGAGAAATTTCCCCATCCCATACGATTACCATTCACGAGGGCCATTCCTTGTGGTTCGGAAATTAAAAGAATCTGATTAAGAAGAAAGAAAAATGGCCGTATGCGAGCGTGACTTCGCCCAATTCTTCAACAACTTCATATATTTCCCCTCTTCTTCTTCACCCTTTTCCCACCTTCAAATGAAATTCAACCCTTCAAATCCAAGCATTTCAAAGTTGTTCTTGAACTTCATGAACAAATGAAAAACACCCCATGAAACAAAATCTTCACACCATTTCTCTCACGATGTCGCCTTATGGGGTTCTATTTTCTCTCATTTTCCTGCTCTTTCTAGCCCATAACGCCATTGAAGCGACCTCAATCCACGTGAGTACTCAAAATCCGCTTCTCCAAAGAACCCACATCTCAAAAAATCGAAACCCCATTGGGTTCCCATTTCCCCCAAATCGATTGGTTCAATCCATTTTCCTGCTCTGATTCTGTGTGCTTCTTGTTTCTTAGGTTAATGACTCCGACCAAGAACCGATGATGGTTCCATTGATGGAGAAGATGGAAACGACGGCGATGGTGATAAACAGCGGCCGACGGCAGCTTAGGAGCTTCCAGATTTGTGCTCTCTGCACCTGCTGCGGCGGTGCCAGAGGAATGTGCGTTCCATCACCCTGTTGCTATGCTATAAACTGTAACATCCCTAATAGGCCATTTGGGTTTTGCTCTTTTACACCAAGGACCTGTAACTGCTTTGGCTGCCATATTTAATAAGCTTTCTTGTTATGATATTGACAATGGTTCATTGTTGGATCTCTGAAACTGTGGAATATATGTTCTAAATTGTTCATTGTTCATGGAATTGTGTCTTGATTTGGTGTCTGTAGGAGATATCATAGTATGGTGCCATAGTTGAGCTTTTGAGGACAGAATGTACCAAGATTTGGCTTGTTGGGCACTGTTGATAGCTCTATTATGATGATCTTTGTGCCTTTTTTTTTTATTGCTTTTGCTTTGTTTGTTTGTTTCTGAGGTGGGTTTTGTAAGAGAACTGCAAATCGTGGCGTTTTCTGCTTCTGAAACTGTTCTGATTCATTTCATTATACGTGTTCTTTTTTGAAATGGCACTTTCTCCCACATCGGAATACCATTGCAGGTTGTCTATATATATATATATTCTCAGTCCTAATATTTTCTATTGAAGTGAACCCAGTGGTTGGTCTGCAACAACAACATAGCAATCATCTGTTGAGCTTTGAAGCATGCAATATGCAGCTTAGAGAAAGGTGCACACTTTTCTCTCTCCTCTTCTCATTTCTTTAAAATTTTCTCCTCTTTTCTTTAAAATTTTTTACTGAGATCTTTTGTCGGTCGGAGAGAAAAACGAAACATTCTTTATAAGGTGTGGAACTCTTTCTCTCTAACAGACCTGTTTTACAAATTTTATGGGGAAGTTCGAAAGGAAAAACCCAGAGAAGACAATATCTGCTAGCGGTGGATTTGAGTGTTATACTATAGGAATGTATATAAGTTAGGTAGAGTTCGTGACTCGAACAACTTGAATAGAGTTCACAATCTAGCTCAATTTTATTTTCGGGTTAGGTTGGATTTTTGAATTGTTGCTTTAATTATTTAAAAAAATTCTACTTATACACAATGTATGTTACATTAATAACTAAAATCTTGTAAATAGAGTAGGGCTGAGTTGGACGGTAACCTGAGACTGTAACCTTACTTTCAGGTTGGTTAGGTTGACATAACCAAAAAAAATGTTAGCCCACAAAAAAAATTCGACTGAAAAAACAAAAAAAAAAAAAAAAATCTAACCCAACCCATTTTTATGGTTAGGTCGGATAGTCCGAGTTGATTAAGTTATTGAGTCATATGAATTCCTCGACAAATAGATAATATTTGACCCATGATTTTGTTTTTTTTTGAAAGTACATTTGATTTAAATTATCACCTCTAACATCACTAATTGCTGCAATAAAGCCTCTGTCGTATTTACGCTAGTAGTTGACTTCAACTACAATAATGTGATAGGTTGGATGGTACATAATTCCAACCACTCCATAATTTAAATAATTTGAGATTCTTTAAATGGCGTGAAAATCTCTCTTTAAAATATGCATTTCGAAAATGAAAAGTCAATTAAGACAATATTTGTCGTAATGAGCTCGAGTTGTTACAAATGTTATAAGAGACAGACACTAGAAGGTGGACATTAGGTGATGTATCAGTAAAAGGGAGGTGGATACCAAGTAATGTGTTAGCAAGGATACTAAGTCCTGAAATAAGGTGGATCGTGAGATCCCACGTCGGTTAGGGAGGAGAATGAAACATTTTTTTTATAAAAGTGTAAAAACATTTCCTAACAGACACATTTTAAAAACATTAAAAAAAAGTCTAAAAAGAAAAAGTTTAAAGGAGATAATATCTAACGCGTCTTTAATCCGAAGCTAGTACATAAGGTTAAGAAGGTGCAAACAGAGGGTGAAGAGAAGGGTTTAATGGAGGGTAGATGATAAGATAGGATGGGTAGGGGGGGAATTAATGAATGTAGGTGTAGCCACCCAAATAATGAAGACATGGTAGTTGGGGTAGTAGCCATTAACACCCAAATTGGATGCTCATGTGCTCCATGTTTACCACTTTTTAATGCACACTTTTCAATTTTTTCGACTCGTCTCGTTCGTTTTTTACGTCAATTATTGATTTAAACGTTTGATCTTAAGAAAATGAGTACATGTCAGTTACCGTTAAACTACGATGCCCTTTAATATTTAGTTGATCGAAGAAAATATAAGCAACGTCTTGAAATGTTTTTATAGGTCGAGTCCTTTATTTTGACGTTTTTGTGTGTGATGGGAATGTTTAACAACCCATCCATGTGATGGTGTGTGTGACATAAAAACAAACAGTTGGTGTGCATTCTATTTTAGAACCTACCAAAGTGCTTCACATTCACACATCACCTGACCCCACCATTCATTTATGCTCTTCTACTTCTTCATCATCATCATCTATAAGCCTTTCTTTTCTTAACTTCATATCAAAAGAGAATGTCTTATGATTCAATTTTTTTGAACATCTTTAATGTGGAAATAGTAGCATGTTTCTTTATTTTTGGGGTAATATATTGCGTCAAATCGCGGTTAATAGTTATGATATATTGGTTGTTCTATTGAATCAGCTTCACGAAGAGCTCGTAGCTCATTAAAACGTGGTTGATGATGATCCTAATGTGGGATGGTTTGTTCTCCTCCCCAACCAATGTGGGACATCATAATCTACCCTCTTCGGGGCCTAGCGTCCTCGCTGGCACTCTTTCCTTCCTCCAATCGATGTGGGACTGCCCCCAAATCTACCTTCTTTGGAGCCCAGTGTCCTCACTAGCACATTGCCTCGTGTTTACCCCCTTTAGGGAACAGCGAGAAGGCTGACACATCGTCCGGTGTCTGACTCTAATACCATTTGTAAGGGTGTGGAAACCTTCCCCTATTAGACGTGTTTTAAAGCTTTGAGGGGAAGCCCGAAAGGGAAAGCCTAAAGAGGACAATATCGGTTAGCTGTGGATCTGGATCGTTACAATGAATTACAATTTATCTTCCTATATTATTGTGAGACCCCACATCGGTTGAAGAGAGGAACAACACATTTTTCTAATAAAGGTCTAAAAACCTCTCCTAATAAATGCGTTTTAAAAATATTGAAGGGAAGTTTGAGAGAGAAAGTCCAAAAAAAACAATATAGCGAGCTTAGGCCGTTATGGTTACCATGGAGACAAATAGGTCCCGTGCATAATTTTGGTGAGTGCAAATGAGAAACTCGACTATGTTCTTGGTCTACCATGGCTTTGGAATATTTGGTTTGCGATGAACACGTCTCTTATCGGGAAGAATTAAGGTAGTCTTTACCATTCCAAGAATTAAGAGTTAGTTGAGTTGACGACTCGAACAACCCAACTCAACTCAATCCTCTATTTTCGAGTTAAAGTTATTCTTTATTTATTTCGAAAAAATCATACGTATCCACACTACGTGAGTATATTAATAATTAAAATCTTATAAAACTCAAATATCAAACGCGTACAAGTCACAATGCATCTCTAATCTCAGTTACAAACATCAAATATTCTTAATCCTAGAAATAACGTTAAAAGTAAAGCAGAATTGGGTTAGATTATAATCCTGTTTTTTGGTCGGTTGGTGGGTTTGACCCGACCCCTAAACGGCTTGATTTGATCGACGTAAATACACTAAACAATTTGATAAAATTACTAACACTTTTATAGCTCTTACAAAAGAAAGGACAAAATTATGTTATGTATACATCAAGAGATGGTGATGATTATTAAGCTGATGAAGTTGAAGCTTTTGTGTGGAGTTGAACCAAGGAAGCATAAAATCCATCCTTGATATTAATCAAAGTATCATGCCGTCCCTTCTCGACTATAACTCCGTTCTTCACCACCGCAATGATATCAGCGTTCTTCACCGTGCTTAATCTATGAGCAACTACGATGGTTGTTCTGTTCACCATCACTTTGTCTAATGCATCTTGAACCACTCTCTCAGATTCTGCATCAAGTGCACTTGTGGCCTCATCCAACAACAAGATCTTTGGGCTCTTGATTATCGCTCGTGCAATCGCTACTCGTTGTTTCTGTCCCCCTGATAGCTGAGCTCCTCTCTCTCCCACCGTCGAGTCGTACCCCTGCAAGTTAAAGCATTGATTTAACATGGTATCCCGAAGTTGTACGATTATGAACTACAAAAGTATTCATTTTTCTCACTTGTTGTAAACCACTGATGAACTTATGAGCATTGGACAATTCAGATGCAGCAATTATTTCGGCCTCGGTTGCATCTCCGCTCTTCCCGTAAGCGATGTTAGCTCGAATCGTGTCGTTGAAAAGGATCGGTTCTTGGCTCACGAGACCCATTTGTTGTCTCAACCATTTTAGTTGAAACTTTTGAATCTCAATTCCATCAAGTGTGATGCTACCAGAATCAGGATCATAAAACCTTTGCAATAGTGAGATGACAGTGGATTTTCCACAGCCACTTTCTCCGACCAAAGCAACGGTCTGAAAGAAGCACATAGAAACCAAAATGAAAACATGTTTTTTGGAAAGTTTAAGGTCATTGGACAAAACAAAACAATACCTTGCCAGATCGGATGGTTAAGCTGAGGTCTCGGAGAATTTGAACGTCTGGTCTAGAAGGATACTTGAAGCTTACATGACGAAACTCGATCTCACCCTTCAAATTTTCCAATGTTTCACCTGTTTCAACACTCGGGTCGATCTCTGATTTACGATCAATCATGGAAAATATGGAAGCCGTGGCTTCTTTCGCCTTGGAAGAATCAGGTGCAAGCGAACTCGATTGAGAAATAGCAAAAGCAGCCATGGTCAAAGCAAAGAAAACCTGCCAATGACATTTGATATTAATAGTTAGCTTCTAAACACGAGCTGTGTCGATTATGGGAGCACGAAATGACTAATACTTACTCGAAAAACGTCGGAGAAAGTTGCTTTTCCATCTTTAACGAAATGAGCTCCGGCGTAGAACGTCGCGGCATAGACCGAAAACAGTAAAAAGAATGATACTCCAAATCCTGTCCCACTGATCAAGCCTTGTCTGATGCCTGATTTCATTGGACCTTCACATTTCTTTTTGTAAAGTTGCATCACTTTTTCTTCAGCACAAAATGATGAAACTGTTCTTATACTCCCCACGGCGTCGGTAGCGACTTGGCTAGCTTGTTCGTACATCAACTACGAAGCCGAAAACAATGTCAACGAATACGCTCATAGTAAAACTTCAACGTCTTTTAGTTAGTTTTAGATTTTACCTTTGCATCTGCACTAAATCCTTTCATAAACTTCATTTGGACGTAGCCGTTCATGCCGAGAAGCGGAAACATGGCGAGGACTATTAACGCCAACTGCCAACTTGAAGCAAAAGCTATGACTAAACCAGCTGTAACAGATGCTAGATTCTCGACAAGTTGACTTAGTGCATCCCCGACCAGTGCACGTACGGTTGCAGCATTTGCCGAGAGCCTACCGCCTATCGAACCACTAGAATTCTCAGTTCGATCGAACCAACCGACCTCGTTGTTAACTATCTTCTCAAAACATAGCAATCTAATCCGCTGGATTAGCTTGCAACCGGCAACAGAAAATAAGTATGTTTTAGCTGGAGCAGCTATTAATGATGCTATACCAAGCAACATCATTATCAATGCCCAAAATCTCGAATCCTTTTTTAGCTTATCAGGCGGTTTGTAAAACGTTTCGATCGCATTGGCAAATAGTAGGCCGAAAAGTGGAAGAATCATGCCATTGATGATTGCAGCCACAGATCCAAGTGCAAGTATGGGAATTTCTGGCTTATTGAGGTATGCAAGTCGACGGAGCGGGACTGGTGGAGATCGTTCCGTGGTGTTTTCAGGTGCACTTTCATCCGCCATAGGAACATCTGTGATCGGAACTGCTGCAGGTAAACCAAATGAAACTGAGAACGAGTGGCGGCTGCTGTTTCCTACTCCAGATGATCCTCTGCTAACGGATCGTCGGATCGATGCTCCTTTGCTATATCGTCTAAACGATCCTGAAGTACTTTCTTGTTTAACTTTATCAATTCCAGCTTCTTGGGACTCTTGGTTGACTTCCTGCAGCCTAATGAGCTGTGAGTAGGGTCCTTCAGGATCCTTGAGTAGTTCTGTGTGAGATCCTGATCAATCAAATAGTCAATTATCAGACTCGGCGACGAATGTTAAAAGGCACTTGTTCGTTTTCTTGCCTTAAACTTGAGCTTGCAAAATAAGAATGTTAGGAACTTCTTGATGTCGTCTAAGATCTCACATCGGTTGGAGAGAGGAATGAAACATTCTTTATAAGGGTGTGGAAATCTCTCCGTAGTAAACACGTTTTAAAAACCTTGAGGGGAAGCCCGAAATGAAAAGTCCAAAGAGAACAATATCTACTGGCAGTGGGCTTGGACTGTTACAAATGGTATCAGAGCCAGACACTGGGGCTCACTGGGCGGTGTGCCAGCGAGGACGCTAGGCCTCAAAGGGGTGGATTGTAAGATCCCACATTGGTTGGAGAGGGAAATGAAACATTATTTATAAGGGTGTGGAAACCTCTCCCTAGTAAACGCATTTTAAAAACCTTGAGGAAAAACCCGAAAAGGAAAGTTCAAAGAAGACATTATCTACTACAGGTGGGCTTGGGCTGTTACAAATGATATCAGAGCCAGCGAGGACGCTGGGCCCCCAAGGGGGTGGATTATGAGATCCCACTTCGGTTAGAGAGAGGAACGAAACATTATTTATAAGGATGTGGAAACCTCTCCTTAGTAAACGTGTTTTAAAAACCTTGAGAGAAAACCCGAAAAGGAAAGCTCAAAAAAGACAATATTTGCTACAGGTGGGCTTGGGCTGTTACAAATGGTATCAGAGCCAGCGAGGACGCTGGGCCACCCTATAAGGATGTGGAAACCTCTCCTTAGTAAACGCGTTTTAAAAACCTTGAGGGAAAACCCGAAAAGGAAAGCTCAAAAAAGACAATATTTGCTACAGGTGGGCTTGGGCTGTTACAAATGGTATCAGAGCCAGCGAGGACGCTGGGCCACCCTATAAGGATGTGGAAACCTCTCCTTAGTAAACGCGTTTTAAAAACCTTGAGGGAAAACCCGAAAGGGAAAGCTCAAAAAAGACAATATTTGCTACAGGTGGGCTTGGGCTGTTACAAATGGTATCAGAGCCAGCGAGGACGCTGGCCCCCAAGAGGGTGGATTGTGAGATCCCACTTCGGTTAGAGAGGGGAACGAAACATTATTTATAAGGGTGTGGAAATCTCTCCTTCATAAATGTGTTTTAAAAACCTTGAAGGGATGCCGGAAAGAGAAAGCCCAAAGAGGACAATATCTGCTAGTGGTGGGCTTGGACTATTACATGTCGAAACTAGTTTAACCAATCAAAACCGACCAACAATAGGGCACGAGTATGGGAGTAATAGAACAAAAAGGAAATAAAGAACTTGTTAGTACCTTTTTCAACCATCTTTCCTTTATGAATGACAGCAATCATATCTGCATTCCTTACAGTGCTTAGTCGATGGGCGACGATCACTGTAGTTCGATTAACCATGATACGGTCCAATGCCTCTTGCACGACATGCTCGGATTCAGCATCAAGTGCACTCGTAGCTTCATCTAGAAGCAAGATTCGTGGATCTTTCAGAATCGCTCTAGCAATGGCAACTCGTTGCTTCTGACCACCAGACAGCTGAGTTCCATGTGCACCAACAAGCGTGTCGAGCCCCTACATTCGATCAAGGTTCCAAATATTAGAAGTTAGCACTCGAAGCAAGATTGAAGCATTAAACGAATACCTGAGGCAGTTTGTCGATGAATTTCGACGCGTTGGCAAGTTCAGCTGCTGCTTTGATCTCTTCAATGGTTGCACCATCTTTTCCATAAGCAATGTTATCCCTTATGCTAGATGCAAACAACACAGGTTCTTGGCTGACAAGACCAATTTTGCTTCTAATCCATTTTAGTTGAAACTCTTTGAGGTTAATACCATCAATAAGAACTTCTCCCATACTTGGATCATAGAATCTCTCAATTAGGCTTATCACGGTCGACTTTCCGCTTCCACTTTGTCCAACCAAAGCTGCGGTCGTACCGCTCGGGATTCTCAGAGAAAACCCGTTGAAAATATGCTCATCTGGTCTCGTAGGATAGCTAAAATGAACATCTCTCAATTCTATATCTCCTGAAATGTCATCCAATGTCTTCCCTTTCGTGTCGTAAGCATCAATGAGAGGCTTCCTCTTGATAGTCTCGAACATTTTAAAGGCTGCAGCTCGACCAGCAGCGAATGCACTCAGGCATGGAGATGCTTGGCCTAGAGACCTGATAAGCAATTTAGCACAAGTAAATATTGAACCGACTTCGGTCGACAAACTATGCAACGTGCAGTGAAAAACATGTAAATTAAGCTCACATGGAACCAGTTAACACGGCAACGACCACGTTAAGAACTGCGCCTCCAGAGTATCCTTTATCCAATATCAACTTTGCACCATACCATATAGCCAATGAGTAGCTGAAGAAAAGTACTGCAAAAATCATTCCGAAACCAATTCCAACAGCTGAACCTTCTTGAACGCCCGATCGATACGCGTCTACAAGATATTTTTTATAACTGTTCACAGCGTGTTTCTCTCCAGTAAATGAGGCAACCTACAAGCAGTGAAGTGTCGAGTCAACTTTCGTGAACAATAGATAGTCCAAAGAAAGAAAACTATGATGTTTGGACAATGTATAACATACAGTTCTAATTGAGCTGATTGTTTGCTCGACGACGTCGGCTGCTTTCGCATAAGCACCTTGACCACGGGATGTCATTTTCGTAATAACAATCGATGTAATACCCCCGGAAATCACGAGTAGAGGAAGGGAGGATAACATGACGAGTGTTAGAAGCCAGCCTTTAATGAAAGCTATTACAAAGCCTCCAGTGAATGTTGATACAAGTTGTATGCATTTTCCAACCTGAATGAAGAAGAGACGGATTTCTTAAACATCATTCAACTGTTAAGCTTAATTTTTATGCTAAATTTTGTTACCTTTTCGCCCATTGCGTCTTGTATAAGAACGGTGTCTCCCGACATCCTTTCGACCACCTCACCGGTGTTCGTTTCCATGTCGAAGAACGAAACATCTTGTCTCAATATAGTTTTGAGATACAAACCCCTTATTCTTGAAGCCTGCCTCTCCCCTGTAACCATCCAACTCGCGACCTCTGATATGCAACAAACAAAGAATTCAACAATCGGAGTCGTTTGTGTAATACAAATTGTAACAGCTCAAGCCCACCGCCAGTAGATATTGTCCTCTATGGGCTTTCCCTTCAAGGACTTCCCCTCAAGGTTTTAAAACGCGTCTACTAGGGAGAGATTTCCACACCCTTATAAAGAATGTTTCGTTCTCTTCTCCAACCGATGTGGGATCTCACAATCCACCCTCTTGGGAGCCCAACGTCCTCACTAGCACACCGCCCGATGTCTGACACTGATACCATTTGTAATAGCTCAAATCCACCGCTAGCAAATATTGTCTTCTATGGACTTTCCCTTCAAAGGCTTCCCCTCAAGGTTTTAAAACACGTCTACTAGGGAGAAGTTTCCACACCCTTATAAGAAATATTTCGTTCCCCTCTCCAACCAAAGTGGGATCTCACAATCCACCTCTTGGGCGCCTAGCATCCTCATTGGCACACCGCCCGGTGTCTGGCTCTGATACTATTTGTAACAACCCAAGCTCGTCGCTAGAAGATATTGTTCTCTATAAGTTTTCTCTTTAAGGGCTTCCCCTCAAGGTTTTAGAACACGTCTACTAGAGAGAGGTTTCCATACCCTTACAAGGAATACTTCGTTCCCCTCTCCAACCGATGTAGGATCTAACAATCCACCCCCTAGGGGGCCCAACATCCTCGCTAGCACACCGCTCGTGTCTGGCTCTAATACCATTTGTAACAATCCAAGCCCACCGCTAGCAAATATTGTTCTCTATGGGCTTTCCTTTCAAAGGCTTCCCCTCAAGGTTCTAAAACACGTCTACTAGGGAGAGGTTTCCACACCCTTATAAGGAATGTTTCGTTCCCTCTCCAACCGATACGGGATCTCACACAAATTCAATAAAACTAAGCATCGAAAAATCTCTTACGGATAAAAGCCGCTACACCGCATCCAATTGCCAAGTACACAAACTTAAGACAGACCTGCACAACATTTTGAAGACAACAAAGTCAATGAAATGAAGCTTTTCCTATGGTAACACAAAAAGGGATTCTTCCTAAAACACAACACAACATAGTCTCACCTTGGAAACTACTTTAACTATGTCTGAACTATTCTGATTACCACCAAACGAATCAGTCAATTCCCCAAACAAAATAGTCATAAGAGGTAGACTAAGCCCATTCCCTATGGCGCCAATCGAACCAACGATCATCAGAAGAACATCGGTCGAATCCGCAAACGAAAACAGCTTGTAAAATGGAACCGAATTCGTTTTCCCATCTCCATTTTTGTTCTTCAAATCTTGTTGGTTTCCATTCTTGTTTGAACTTTTCTCAATTCCATTTATTCTTGATGAGCTTGGCTGATCTATACTATTTGAGTTTCCATCCACCCCATTCTCTATCTCCATTTTTGCAACCTAAACTCTAGTTCTTCCTACTGGAAAATAGAACGGGATATTAAAATAAACAAGTAGCTGAAAATAATTTAAAAATCTGACACCAAATTCCCCAAAAATAGAACAAAGAGGGGAAAATGAACCAGAGAGATATCAAACAGAGTATTATCATAAGAACAGAGGAAGAACAAAAAGTTGAGATCAAAACCAGAAGAAGAAAGATTCAAAAGCATTATCCAGAAGAAATATCCAATCGGAACAACAGAAATCACCATCGAAACAATAATGACCAGTGGATGCTTAAGCTTGTAGAAGATCAGAGCAGAGCAGTACCTGGCAAAGAAGATGAAAGTGGAGAACCACCCACTTTTAGGAGGAGACCCTTAAAAGAAAAGAGCTCTTTTGGCACTTCCCCTGTAAAGGTTTTGGGCGGAGCCTTATAAAGAACTCCACAAAGCCTGCCACTTCCTCATTTCTTGATGCCCAAGTTTTTTTTTTTAATGAACCCATTTCCAAAATTCAAATGTATATAAAAAAAAAGTAATTTAAATAAACAAAAACAACGTTAAATCTATACGACCCGAATAGATGGTTTTGTATTTAATATCTGGTGTTCGTATCGAGTTCGAACCAATCGTCTAGATAGATAGAGGTAAATGAACTCGAATGCAACTAATGGTTGTAATTTGAGGTAAATCAGGTATAACGTACGTGACTTACTCAACGTGGCACAAAACTTTGAAGCCGCAATTTCTCAAGTTGGATTATATGAACTATGCGCTAGGTATGCGAGTTTATGTTACTCGGGTACGTGGTACATGAGTTTTGTAATAGAGACGTACAGTTTCATTAATTGGACTTGCGAGGTATACTTGATCATGATTGATACTGATATCATGTATAATTCATATCATTATGACGTGCATGTTGTACTCATTGTGCACGAGACGACATAGTAGATAGTTTATTGTGTTAGAGGACTATATGTGAGATCCCACATCGATGGGAGAGGGGAACGAAAAATTCTTTATAGGGGTGTGGAAATCTCTCACTAGAAGATGCGCTGTAAGACCGTGAGGTTTATAGCGATACGTAATGAGCCAAAATAGACAATATTTGCTAGCGGTGGGCTTGAGCTGTTACAAATGATATCAGAGCTAGTTACTGACTGTGTGAGGTACAAGTTGGAGTAGGGCTAGACCCTCTCCATAGTAGAGACGTTTTAAAATCTTGAGGCTAAACGTAAATAGCCAAAGCGGACAATATCTACTAGTGGTGGTCTTGAGTTGTTACAAATGATATTAGAGCCAGTCATCGAACCGTGTGAGATACTGGTCGAAGTAGGGCTAGACCCTCTCCATAGTAAACGCGCTTTAAAATCGTGAGGCTAACGACGATACGTAACGGGTCAAAGCAGACAATATCTATATCCTATATCAACTATATTAATTTTTCCTTTATACGTACTTTGTAGCAACAATACTGAGTGGAACAAAACCAACCTAATTCAAGTTCATTACGTGTGAACAATACATTACAACATCAATTGTCGTCATTCAATATACAAATAAGGATTGACACTAATAGGAGACGTGCTCCTCATAGACACCAATGACAACAAGCTAAAAATATATTAGAGTAACGGGTAAACCAATACCCTTTTATAGTTGATGATCAAATTCAAGTTTCTCAATCGATTCACTAAGAGTTAAGACGGACATGGCATCAGTAGTCATCGACCCGAAAATGGTCGTGAAATCCAACCCTAAAATGGAAAGCACATCCAACAAATCTTTGGGAATGTCAAACAAACAATCAAAAACAATACCCATTTCTTTATTATTTCCTCATAGATTCAAATCCACCAAAATAAATACAACAATCCAACAGTCCAACATGTTTGCTTGGAAGATAAGCAAAAATTTGAGTCAGCCTGCCCTTTGACTTTTTTAGCAACAATTATTTATTTTTATTTTTTTAATTTTTAAAATTGGAAATTGAAATCTATAGAATATTACAACCAAAAACAGGTCATGGATATAAGAACAAGCAATTTTGCCCTTTGACTTTTTTTTTTTTTTTTTTTTTTAAAATTTTT
>NW_019268568.1:331940-352858 GCF_002738365.1 Cucurbita moschata
TTTTTTTTTTTTTTTTTTTTGAAAACTTTTAAGTTTATATACGTGAAAGTTCATGGGATCAAAAGAAGAATATTCTTTGACTTCGCTTGCTTCGCGACTTTTTGATATAAATTTTTTGCTACAATTTTACTCGGGGAGGCCTAAAAAGAATTCAGATGAGCGATTGAGATGTTTTGATTTTAAAATATATTTATTTTGTTTTATTACGATAGAAATACGAAGATTCTAACTTTCAAGATATGTATTCATGTGAACTATTAAATTAGTTCGTTATTTTTTAATTGAAAATGGAAATTATTAGTTTAATTGATGATTACGAAAACAAGTACAAAGGTCCAAAATTTATATATATAAATATATTTACGTGTGTATATATATGTGTGTGTGTACCGATCCAAGAAATAAATAGTAGTGAATGAGAGAGAGAGATATATTTTTTTTTTCTCGTCTCCATCCCGCCTAATTTTTCACCCCGCCCGCAAAAATAAGTGAGAAATTTTGCGGGGATGAAGATAATCTGCATAGTCTCTGTGGACAACTCTAAACATAGTTCTATCGCTTTAAAAAATTAGTACTTGTAACGACCGGTGTCCAGGATTCAGAATCTGGATTCCACACCTGATGACACGGGTCATTATAAATGGTATCAAAGCTATATCTCTCCTAGTATGATGTAGTTTACGGACGAATCAATATAGAAGCTAGTGGACATGTAACACTCGATTAAAGGAAAGATACATGAATGAATTGTGATCATATTTGAATGAGAGTAATCCTAAGAAAATGATGTCTAAAAAATTGGATGGGTAATGTAACGACCCAGACTCATTGTTATATTGTCCTCTTTGAGGTCCCCTCAAGGCTTTAAAACGTAGTCCCCCCCCCCCCCCCCTNCCCCTCCTTTCTAAACCCAGTGTTCAAGTGTTGTGGGACCCCTACCAAATCTACCCCCTTAGGGGCCAGCGTCCTTACTGGCACACCGCCTTGTGTTTACCCCCTTTGGAGAAGAGCCTCCTCGCTGGCACATCCTTCGGTGTATGGCTCTTATATCATTTGTAACAGCCCATGCACACCGCTAGCTGATACTGTCCATTTGGGCTTTCCCTTTCGAGCTTCCCCTCAAGGCTTTAAAACGCGTCTGTTAAGAAAAGGTTTCCACACACTTATAAAGAATGTTTCGTTCTCCTCCTCAACCAACGTGGGATTCTCACCGGTCATAAAAAAAAAAAAAAATATATATATATATATATATATATATATATATATATATATATATGTTAATTAATTATTTGAAATTTAATAAACAAAGTATTAATGGTGACAATTAGAAATTAATTACATTAATTATAATTTTTTTAGTTTATAATTTAAATATATAAGCCCTCGAAGGAGTAAAATATTTATTTGGCTCCCTTCTCAAAGGAGAGACGAAGCCTCTCCAAATGGATCCAAATCTCTCACTTAAATTTCTCAAACAAATAAAAGATTCCATCACAAAAAAAAACACGACATAGAATCCCAAAAGAACCAAACCAAATAAAAAAAAACATTAAAAATTACAAAAAAAATTAGTTAAAGGAAACATCAAGAAAAACAAAATGCTAATCTATGGTCTCCAAAAGTTGCATTATGCATTGTTATCTTCAATGGGGAACAAACAAATTCATTAACTAATATTATTTAATATTGGATACCCTCATACGATTTATGATTACGAGTCCATCATTAAGTCACTATATTGACTCTTATGAGTTTACCAATACCGACTAATCTCTAGTATTGAACGTGTCTTCATTGGTAAGGGTTCGCATAGTATCTTATTAGTTCGTCGAAGCATGAGATCACTCACCAAATTTGTATCAGAGTAGTTGGTAGATATAGGGACGCGTTCTAGATGCATATGATATGTAGTTGTTGAACACAATTCTTTGTGGAAAATACTCGCACAATTTATTAAGACCAATCGAGTAGAGATTTACAACACTCTGTAGAAACTACTACTTTGTATTGTTCGGTATTTCTTGGGATATGAACTAAGTAGGGTGGAGCGGTATTTATACTAGATGGTAGTCAATCTATTCCTAAAATTTCTCAACGTTTTTTTTTTCCTAAAATACCTAAATTATTTTCCTAAATTTATTCCTAAAATCTTAAATCATTTTATTAATATAAATAAATATAGTCACTCATACAATAGTTCGGCTTAACCCTATTGGGCTAGTGATGATATTTTAACAGTAGTGTCGTTAGGTTACAATCAACTATCTTCCACCGGTGAACTTGTCTAGATTGACAAAGAGTCTATATAATAGTGTAGTAGTCGACAAGTAAAAGGGTTTCTCCCTCTTATTGTACTATATGAGGAAACGATTGTAGGGAACTGTAAAGATTATAACAAGATTATCTGAACTCGGGTGAACTCAATGATTGAGATAAACTTAGATGAAGTAAAATATTTGAACTTGAGACGAGACTTGTACGATATAAATGAGTTTAGATGAGCTGAACAAGTCTTAACCACGGTATTGGTAATGTTCGATATCCTAACAGGAAGAATTTAGTCTATAACCTTAAGAAGTCCCAAGTGAACTACTTACCGAACATTTTTATGTTCATTCAAAGGGGTTGTCGGTTCTAGCGTCCTTCATTTATATATATATATAGTGGAGTGGTTGAGATGTATGGGCCCTAGAGAATGATGGCATTTATAGAACAAATGCTTCGTAGAATCTCTCAACTTTTTCCTCCTTTAATGGAAATGTATGTTAGAAGCATTCTAATAGACAGGAAATAAATTTATTAATATCCAAACTAATAATAAAAGGAATTAATAAATTTTTCGAATAACTTTTTATTTTTTTTAAAAAAAATTAATAATTTAGTGTTTGTTAGGTATAAATTCTTGAAGGATTTAAATGATAATCTTTTTTTATAAACTTATAACAAATTAAATAATAAAAAAATAATTTAAAAAAAACTTTAAAATGGATGGATTCCAAATTTAGTTTTAAAGAAATAAGTTATCCAAAAATGATTTAAAGGAATAATAATAATAATAATAAAAGTTTTCAGTAAAAAAAATTGTAAAAGGTGAAACCAGTTATTTTATTTTATTTTTTATTGATTTGGCTGAATTTGACAAACTCGATCCGTTGGATGCCCCATCGGGCACTATCGGTAGGTGTCTGTCCCTCCAATCGTATTTCTTGTCTTCACAGATGCCCTCTCACTCTCTCTCTCTCTCTCTAACTGAGGTGGTTCTTTTACGGCAGATTTCACATCCTTCATTGTCAAAACGTCAACAAGTTTTAAAGGGAACTCAAGTCCAATTATCATTTTTTGTCGGGCAATTAGAACCTAGGCTAGTTTCTCTTTCGTCGACCGAACACAACTTATGCATAAACTAAGCTTATTCGGTCATGCAAGTTGCTTGTACATGTATGTTCACTCATTACGATTTTAGCTGACTTTGCCTCTATTCTAGGTCAAGTCTTTTAGCTCGATTTTACCTTTACTCTAGGCTAACGTCCTTCAAATGCAGTGTTACATCTTGTCTCATCATCTTGATTCTCAATGACACGACTCATGGTTCGTGATGTCATCACAAGTCCCGAGATGTCATCGGCCTTTGTTCCATGCTCAAACACACTTATAAAAATCAGCCTTATGAGTCAACTATATAGTAGAGACATCCCGAACATCCATCCATATGGATACTATTGAGTCATGAACCCTCCTGTGTCCATGTCAAATCATTTCTGGATATCGTATTGGAGAGTAAGGTCATATACCAACCTTTGACTTAAGGGTCAGAACGCTATGGTTGCACACCAATGACGTTTGAACTATTTTTAGAAACCAATTTCTAAATAAGACTCCCAACGCGCTTGTCTTACAGCAGTTTGTATGCTATGACATACGTATGTGCCATGAGGTAACTCACATAGGCCAAAGGCCTAGGGATGATGTAAAGTTGACACCGTGGCTCCTCCTATAGTACCAAGCCATTTTAGATCTAACAGAAGTAGATATGATTTTGACAAACGTTCATCTGTTGTCGGATTGAGACTCACGTGGCTCGAGGTCTTCTCATATCTCTTCAAGCTAGTCTATAACAATCTTTTCATCATCGTTACTTCTAATATTGCCAATGTATTGGCTTAAATTTCATGCACACTCTTCTTGATGTGTTGGATGATGCATCGTCCTCCTCAGTCGCACCATCGCATCATGACACTAGTCTATCTCGACCCTCATGTGACCGAATGGATGCCGCTCGAGTGTCACTTTTGACATATTGAACATGGGGTCACAACCTACTCTCTTCTCAGTATGGCTACAATATTCTCCCTCATTTAAAATAGTCATCGTCCTCGATAACTTTCTTGAGGCACAACCTGATCGTGGATTATGACATTCTCTCCCACTTAATCTCGGTATCATCTTGATGACAACCGAAATGTCAAATTCGCTACTAACTAACTCATTGAAAATAATTGTGCTTCAAAATGAATATACAAAATGCGTACTATTTATGAGCTATCTCATTAACGCACCTTCCCTCAGTCTCCGAGACTTGACACATGAACACGCTAACAACAACTACCCAATGGTTTGGACTATCCCACCTTGGGCTATCTTGCCTTTTTCAAAGATTCAGTCCGGGACTCGTTAGACAAATTGTTGTAATTAGCATTGACATATCCTTGTTAAGAAGAGCACGCCCTAAATGTTGCCATCTTGGTCTCAACACACATATTCTCTGTGTCGCACATGACAATGCACCATCAGGGTGAGGCTCACAAGGCAACCATGACATTGATTTATTATGGCACAAAACTATATGATCGTGAAGTCTGAGAGATTGTACACAACTCTTTCACGTGTTAGGCACTAAACTTTAGCCAACTCTTAACTTAGCCACCTCATTTGGCAAACACTATAATGATGCTCTCTGAGATCTTGCTGCAACTTCTCTCTTCATGTTGCGCACGTTCAGCGTAAGGCTTCTTTTTTGAACAAATACTGGTCTCGACAAATCTTGTAAAGCCACCCACTTAAGCATGAGAGGATGACTCGAAGAATACATGTGTGCTCACTGGAGCAGCTTTAGAAGCAAGCAACCCAGATTCTCTTATTCTTCCTCCACTCACTCAACTCAATTACTCTCTCTACAATGACGTCGTCCACCCATATTAACTTGCATTATACACAATCTGACGCTTGGTCGATGCATGTCTCACTCGATGTCACCTTATTTGCTTTCAACCATTAACATTATTCCTCTTATAGTAATGATTCTTTGGAAGGAACTCTACCTATTGCCTAATTTTAGATCTTGCTTCATGACGAGTAAGACTTCTTTTCAACCATATAACGTCATGATCTTGACACGCTCATGATAAGTCTTAAGAGAAGCTCAAGCCCCATTACTACTTTTTTCCAGACTTGCGACTTCGTCGAATCTTAGGTGAGGTTCTCCTTCACTAATTAAACATAAAAAATACAGAAACTAAGCTTGTTGGTCATATTCGTCACCTGTACATGTATGTTCACTCGTAGCAAGTCTAACTGACTTGCCTCTACTCTAAGTCAAGTCCTTCCGCATGATCTTGTCTCTACACTAGGCTAAGGTTCTTCAAATGCAATGTTGCATCTCGTCTCGTCATCTTAATTCTCAATTACATGGCCCACACGTCATGATGTCATCTCTAAGTCCTGAGATGTCAATGGCCTTCGCTGCTTGCTCAAACTTGCTTATCGAGAATCAACCTATGAGTCAACTATATAGTTGGCACATACCAAAAACCATTCATATGGGTTCTATTTAGACATGTACTCTTTCATCTCCATGTCGAGTCATTTTTGGATACCATAACTAAGAGCGGCCTCATGTACCAACCTGTGACTCATGGATAAGGGCGCAATGTTGGCACACTCATGACATCAAACACTATCCTCGAAAATATATTTCTAAAGGAAGATGCTACAGACGCTCGTCTCTCGCCCATACCATGACACAAGTATGTGCAATGGAATAGCTCACTTAGACCATAGAGCCCAAGGGTGGTGGAGAGTTGACACCATGCCCCTCCTAAAGTATATTTTGAGGTATTTTAGCTTTTACGAAGTTAACATAATTTCGATAAATGGTCATATGACCTTGTATGTCCGTCTAGTATCCGATTGTCACAAAACTTAACGAGCTTCCATCTTTCATATAGATGAACTTAAATCCAGAGCCACATATTAAAACTGAGGTTGGAACTCTGATTTTTGAGGTTATGACTTGGGGCCTTACCAACCTCTTTTAGCCAATTTTTTTACACTTTTGTTGCCACCGTTGCCTCTAATGTGGATGAAGCACCATCCTCCTCAATCATATCATGAAACTTGTTTGTCTCAACCCTTATGTGATCATATGGACACCGCCCTCTCTTCTTAGTATGATTTCAACTATTTGACCACGATCCTCTTCTACGTGCGTGTGTTTTGCAAGATTTGTTCCCTATAATTTGGTTTGAATCAATTCAATTCAGTTCATTTTGGTTCATTTTAGCCTAATTCATTAGTTTTCTTTTTCCAAATTTTTTTGGTTTGATTCTATGAGTTTTTAAATTAGGGTGAGTTTCTCTTTGGTTCACACTTGGTTCAATTTAGGGTTATTTTTGACATTTGGGATGATTTTAGAATTCAGTCGGATTTCACATCCTTATAAGAAATGTTTCGTTCCCTCTCCAACCGATGTGAGATCTCACAATCCACTCTCTTTGTCTAGCTCTGATACCATTTGTAACAGTCAAAGCCCACTGGTAGTAGATATTGTGCGGTTTGGCCCGTTACATATCGTCGTCAGCTTTATTGTTTTAAAACGCATGTACTAGAAAGTCCTCTCCGATCAATATGTGATCTCACAAATATACAAATATAAGGTGTCATCAAATCTTCACAATATTTTTATGATAAAGACTAAATTATTACACGTTTTAAAGCATAAATAAAGTTAGGAAATGAAATCATTAGTTTCATGAATTTTAATAATAAAAGTTCAAGTCCTTAATTGTGTACAATTCAAATACAAATATAGACAATTCAACAATAGACCTTTGTGTTCAAACTTCATGCTTCATGAACACTCATATATTTATTATATTTCTTTACGTCTATGATTCAAAATGTCATTGTGATACCCCAATTTGGAACTTTCAACTTTATGACTTTTCATATTGATGTATTATTATTCTCATCTAATCCACCAAACCCTATATTCCTTCTTTCCAAAACATTATATTCCAAACCTAAAACACCTCATTCTTGGAAGTTTTGGTCCCAATTTTCTTATTCACAAACTTCCCACCAAACATATCATACACGATCTTAGTTCTGAGGTCTGAATCCTAGTTTTTCGAGCTGAACTTAAAAGAAAAGAGAAGCAAAACAATATTCAATAATCGAAAAAACAGCTATTTACTCTTATATATGTGTTTCTCAACTTGAATATAGTTCAACTAGTTATTAAGACTATAACTTTTGATTAGTTTCGAGTCCTATAATGACTCATACCCACGATTCAAAATCTAGATTTGACACCTGATAGCTTCGATATTTCTTTACATCCCCTGCGACATGGTCATGTTACTGACTCATCGTTTCTAAGAGTGAAAACTATTCCCACAAGCCAACACAAGTTCTTCTGGCATGTTTTGTCCTCACTCACATTCATCATAGAAAACTTCCCACGAAGGTTGCGAGCATAGAGTTGTTACAAGCAAGAGCCATCTCTACTGCCTTTTTTCTTCTTTCACATGACGATCAAAGGGAAAGGGGTAATTATTGACGATTTCATCCTCAGAATAGCACAAAAAAATAATTCCCTTCTTGGTATCCATAGGAATCAACTGGAGCTCCTATGATTGAGCCACCGAAAAAACAAAAAGTGGATCTTATTCAATTCTTCTGTCTTTCTTAATTATTCTAAAGAGTATCACTCTCCTTCGGAATTCTTCTGTCTTTCTTAGTTATTCTATCTTTAGTATCACTCTCATTAAAACTTGGTCTTCTATTAATTCACGTACCACTCTTTTACTCGGGTGTCACGAGTCCTCTACGGATAATCTCTCTCTCTCTCTCTCTCTAAGAGGACAATATCTGCTAGCGGTGGATCTGTGACATTACAAATATAATATATATATATATAAAAGCCTACCCAAGTGGCAATGACGATAGGATGAGAATGTTGGTTGCATGATGGGTTTCACATATAATATCTATTGTGGCAGCTATCCCGTGATGCTAAAAAAAGAAAAAAAAAGTCAAATTTTATAAATTTTGTTTAATTAATAAAATACTGATAGTTGCCATTATTATTATTTAATCCAAATAATTTGTAATTAAAATAATATCGAGGGACATTTTTCAAATTTTACTAAGCTTGGGGACCACTTTTTAAAATAATTTGTGGTGACAATGATATCTTAATTTTAGTTTTGTTCTATGATTACATAATTCAATTTTAAAATTCTAATTAAAATTTAAAAATTATACGGCAATATTTTTTTAATAAAACTTATTTGTTTAGAATTTGACTTGACTAAAACTATTTTTAAATGAGAAATTATTATTTAAGAAAAAAAAAATCATGAACAATTTTTATTTCCATTTTTTTTTAATTAAAGAAAGTTTGAAAATTATTTTTTATATCTTAAAAATTTTCTAAGATTAGAATTTTATTTATTTATTTATTTATGTAATAAAGAATATTATTAGTCAACAACTATAGGAAGCAAATTGTGTAATAAATAATATTATTAGCAAATTTTTCTTTAAAGAATTGCTTGATATAGTCATTAGAGATGTATCGAATACCGGAATTTTAAGAATAACTCGTTTATAAACTAATATGAGAGATATCCATTTTATCGGTAGAGACTCACACCGATCAGGAAGGAAATTACCCGTTTAGATAGGGAATGGGGGAGAGAGTGGGAAATATTTTTTCCCCGTTAGATAAATGGGGTTGAAACGAGATTATATTTCATGTCTCGATCCCCACTTAATTTCCGCCCCGCTTAGTATAATTTTTTTTTTTTTTGCTATATTAGAAAAACAAATTAGAAATGATGTGTGTAGAACATTTTATATATATAATTTTTGAGGATGAGAAAAAAATTACTCATGGGGAATCCCGGCTCGTATCCTTACCAAAATAAGTAAAAAAATTTGTGAGGATGAGAAATGAAATAGGTGGCGGGGATGGGGACAGAGAAGGCTTCCTGTCCCTGTCCCTGCCCCTTCCCTGTGGACATCTCAACCTAAAAGCTAGTCTACGAGAGTGCCTATGACTTAGTAACGACCCTTCTAGGTATGTGATAAGTTTTGTTCATCAACTTAAGTAACCAAATAAAACTTGAAATATTTGACATATGAGCCTACAAGCTCGTTGCGTACTAAATATTCTTATATTCGTTTTTAGATGATGATAGAACTGTTTGATCGTAGATGATAGCATGATCGATTTGAGGACTTTAGGGATCAAGTTTAACTTTGAATCTAATTTTTACTTCGTTGCGATAGATCAGAGGATTTTATTGTATATGTATTTCAATTTCAACATCTGTCCCTAGTGTCTTGTATAAACTTCTGTTGTTTTATGCATGCGTGTTCTCAAATGGATCTTGATGCTTTATCACTATAAAATCTACACGTTACTAGTGATGGTTTGTCATTCAAGAACATCGAAAAGCAAGTCAGTACAAAAAAAAATTAAAAATTTTAAAAGAAAATTGGTCGGGAGCCAAGGCTGCAATTTCGTGGCTACATGAGAATCGTGTGTAGAAACATGTCGTAAGAAGAGACAAAGATATAGTTGTCCTAAGAAGAGACAAGGGACTACATAGATAGTTTAGCCCATGATGAGTGTCATTATTGTGTGTTAAAACAATCGCAACCCCTTAATAGGATTACTAGATTATAAACCCATCATGAGCGAGGGTGAGAGATCACAAAGGTATACTTAGAGCTAGCGCGCACGAGGTCGCACCCCTAACCTTTTTACTCCTATTCAAAGAGATGTACCATAATGTCCTATGACATGTGACGATGTTGCGTTTCAACCCAGGACACCAATTATTCAATCTCGAGATAATTCACCCAGATCTATGTTATGTCCTCCATTAGATCCACAATACCAATGATTCAGATCCAATTAGCTAAGGTTTTCGCATCATAAAGATCTATTAAAAAATTTGAACTAAAACATTTGTATGTCAACTAAAACTGTGACGACTATCTGCCAAGGGTATGACACAGGTTAGTTATTGACAAGGTAGTTGCTTATGTTTTGGACCACACGCAATTTGATCATGTTTTATGTCGGGTCACAAGCTGGTTGATCACTACTTGCAAATTTGAATAGAGGTTCAAACTACTGGTCCTATCTTGAATAGAGTCGTAAGCTACTTGGTTCCTTTTTTATTGGGGTTGGGTCCCTCCATTATATTTTTGTCGTGTACGTTACATAGTCTTTGTATATCAAAGTCATTAGTGGAAAAAACATAGAAAGTGAGGTAGTTTGGGATTAAGGATAAGCTATTCATCCAAATTCGATGGATTGAATTCACACGGACTTCAAAAACGACTTCAATGTAGTTAATAAAATTAACGTTTTCAAATTTAAAAAGTAATGTGTTATTAACGGACCTCTATTACGATGATATAATATTGTCTACTTTAGAGATTTTTTTCTTAATCAGCTGATATAGAACTTTTGAACATACAATTTTCTTCTTACTATATCAATATACGTACTGTAAAAATCTATTGAATCAATTCAAAATTTTGAGTTGGTCAGTTAGATTGTCCAGTTGTTATTTTTTAATTATTTAAAAAATTATACTTATCCACACATTAATAACTAAAATTTTATAAAATTCAAATATCAAATCACTGACCTCGGTTACAAATATTAAATATTCTTGATCTTTTTAAAACTAGAGTATAGTTGGGTTGGTTAGGTCAGAAAATAAGCTCCAAAACTACTAAGAATTATAAATAAGGAACACTCTCCCTGTTAGGTTGGAGACTAATGCTTATTTACAGCTTAATCAACGATTATAAAGCCGTAAATGACAATTGTCATAAATAGCTATATACAGCAGATGGTAGATAGTTATATCTGGTAAAGCTATATATATATATAGTAAGCTGAACTATATATATATATATAGATGCTTCAGCAGAGCTTTGATAATATATTTTCTATATTCTCTGTATACTCGTAGTCATTAATACAAAATCTTTTTAGTCAATATTCTTTTCTTTATCTTGTTGTTTGTGTTCACCTAGATCGAGCGTGTGAATGGTTGTGCGATCTTAACAACCTCCATTAAAATTAGGTTTTTTTTTTTTTTTTTGGAAAAATCAAAACCAAACCCGTTTATGTTCAGAGTGAACAATATCATATCACTATGGAGGTCCGTGATTCCTAACATAACCGACCCAAATTTTCAATTTTTCGAAAATTCAACGAACCCATAAACAAATCTAATCCAACCAAATTTTTATGGTTTGAGTTTAATAGTCTTAGTCAAGTTATCTATCAAGTTATATGAACATCTCAGTTATTAACTTTACGAAGTTCTTGAATCCATTCATATTTGAATACAACTCGAAAAATACATTTATTATAATACTTTTGGAATAATAATTTAAGCAAACAATTTAATTTAATTTTAATGGATATAAAGAATGAAATTTTAATTTTAATTTTAAAATAATTTAGAAAATGCCATACCAGCTTGTTTGGGAGTCACGCCCTCCCCCTCCTTTTTGACCTTCTAGAAGAACCCCTTTTGGAGGCGTGTCAAATACAAACTCTTACTTTCACACTTTTTTTTAATATTATATTATTTTATTTTATAATTATAATTATAATTAATATTATCTTTTTAATTAATTTGAAAGCTTTTGAAATTATTGTTATTATTTCCATCACGTGTGCATGTTGATTATTCATTTCTTAGGAAGCAAGTAAGTTCATTATTTGCATACATTAAATTTTTAATTAAAAAAAAAACATGCTGCTTAAATAAATAAATTTAGATTAAATAATTAAATTAGTCAAAAAAAAATTATAACAATTAATTAATAAATGGATTTCTCGGCTTGACTAAAATAAATTCAACCCAAAAACTTTTTTTTTTTTTTAGAAAAAAAATATAATTATGAATTGAAAATGAAGAATTTCTATGTATTAATAAAATTTTATAAAAGGTTTTGATTGACAATAAAAAAAAAATGTTTATATTGTTGACCGTGGCCCAACAAGGTTCCGATGTGGGAGCACTAACATTTTTTTTTTTGTAAGGATGGGTTTTCTTAGACGATGTCGTTTTGAGCTGTCGCCAATTATTTGTTTGATCGTCATTCATGCATATCTCCTTATGCCAAAGTGGGAGACATACTCATACTTTAGATTTGATTTTTTTTTTTTAATTATTAACTTATTTTAAAAATAAATTATTTTCAACACTGTTATCGATGTCCTCGTTTAATAAACGAGTCTATAAAACCTAAAATTTAGGGTTCCGATACTAATGACAATAACCCTTCTTTTAGGACTTAACCTAAAACTGCATGGACTGGTTGAATTGACTACTTCCTGACATACCTCGATTAGTTATAATTGACTACTTCCTTTAAAGGTTAGTGGCCGATCTTCTAAAGCCCCGTCACAGTAACTACATATCATTATAAACATGAGAGAGGTGATTACGTGCCTATACTAGCTAAGAAATGACACAAGCTTGTATAATTGACTCATCGCTACTAGAGTTTCATTGGCAATTTTCTAGCCGTCTCATTAGAGTAATTAACTTGATAACGTGAAAATGTACCATCATAACTATGGGGGAGTGTTTTCGTGCCTTAACCAACTAAGATCAACCAAGTCTAAACATGAGAATCATCATGTTTGTTTAAATTAGTACACGACGTTATTCAAGCGAAAAATAACTTTCTAAAAGTAACATTGTTTCATGGCTTCCACCGTAGGTACCGATCAAGATAACATGATGCATAAGGTCCCGTGATTTTCATACGTAACATAACATTAATATCATTTTCTTTCTCCTCTCATTCATAACATATTTCATATATGCATTATGTATACATATCATCACATCATCCATCACATAACTGTGCATGACGAAACATAACATTACGTACATGCCATTCCATTTCATACATAATATCGTATAATGGATACCACATGCATACACGACAATACAAGGAGTATTAAGCAATATATAATTAATATGGAACATGGAGAAGCCACAGGGCACGTACCATCATACATCAATTAATTATCTAACTTCAGTAGAAAGATCACTTACTTGGTATTCGTCAAAGTTACTAATTACTCGGTAGTCGCCTCAATTCAATAGGAGGGAGTCTTATTGACCTCAAATGGCTTTGACAAATATGGCTTCAGTAGAGTCAAAAACTTAGAAAACAATATAAAATTTATATAACAAGCTGCCCAAGTCAAATTGATCGAGTTGCTTACCCAAGCCAATGTCGAGCTAAATCTGAGTGGCGACCGGGAAAAGTCACGCACGGTAAACGTGTCAAGCTGACGGAGGACACATGTATACGCCCCAGTCGAGACGGGGGCATACAGGTCAGGTTGTGGGTCTCGAATCGATGCGCGGCCAGGCCTTGCGCTTTCAATCGAATGTTGGGCCGTTAATGATTGGGCTGGACTCCTGCAAGTTGAAATAGGTTGCGATGGGTCTTGAGCTGGGCCGAAGCGAAGTGGGCTGAATAGTTGGGCTTAGGAAGCGATAACATTTATTTACGTAATTCAAATTAATATATAAAGAAGAAACTACTACATTTCTAAAAAAAAATAAAAAATAAAAAATAAAAAAAGAATAAGAAGTCACTGCACGTAATAAATTTAAACATCGAACGCTCGTGGGGAAACCACATGTACTTAGCAAGCACACATCTTAACCACTCGGCCAAAGTGATCCATGGTTATTGAAATAGAGGTCTAAGCTATACAAAAATGTGAAAGTTACAAATGTCTAATTTACCTAAATTTAAACATAACGTCAAACTCTCGCAGGGAAACCCCATGCACTTAGTAGACATACGCCTTAACCACTTGACCAAAGCAACACATGTTTTTTGCCATAGAAGTCTAAGCTATACAAAAATTTCAAAGTTACAAATGTCTAATTAATTCTGCATTTAAATAATTTATGTTGTAATACCCACGTGCGCTCTGTGGCCCAACCTGTGGTGGCCAACCTAGTCCGCAGCGGTCCGGTCTAACTGGACCGGGGGGTTGTTGCTCCTTCTGCGTAAATTCTCTGTTTTAACTCCGATTTTGGTGTCGTTTTCATCTATTTCCATTTTTATGAATGTAGGACCCAATTGAAGAGTTTAACAAATTTTGGAGTTTGTTTGAGGACATAAACTCGAACAAAAAATGTCACGCTTTCTAGGTAAGTGACACCTCGGAACCTTGGATTTAACTATATTCATAGTATGCATGAAATTATGATATAAGAAGTATGTTTTAGGAGTTTGAGCATAGAATGAGTTGAGATGACATATGTTGAAAGTGATTTTGTATGTTTGCTGAAACGTTACTGAAACGCGTATGCACTAACTTATGAATTGAGATTCATGACTTGCGTTCCAGGATTAGATCATTATGTTATGCCTCCGTCACATATGTTACAGTATTAGCGGTTATCCGAGGACGTTTAGGGGTTCGCCAACTAACCCCTAACCGTAAACCTAACTCGATTGTCAGGGGTCCGCGTAACTATAAAATTGGTCATTTTATTGTTGATGGTACCTTGTGGGGACTTATAGGAAGTTTGCCCGTTAATTTTCTATTAGTGAACCTGTCATGAATGAGAGGGGTCTACATTGGAACTGGGATTTATACCCTAAAGCCTCGTAATTAATTATTTAGTTTTTAACAATAATTTTTATTATATTATTTGTAATTTAATTGTTATCCATGGTGTGAAAATCCAAGGTAATTAATGTAACCTTGAAGAGTACGTGGTTAACATACAAGATGATTGTGTTTAAGTAATAACCTAAAGAGTCTACAGTATATGGATAAGGTTGGGTGAATTATCCTGGTAACACTCTTGATACGACCCACTTTGTAATCGTTACAAATGATTTGATACAAATCGTTTATGTGGAGACATGGAAGTGGGGTATCCTATACAATGAGTTTGTATAAGATTGGACCAAGAAATATTTAATCTCTTTATAAATCTGTTAATTTAGAAGATTAATATTTCACATGATGATCATATGCGACTCGATCTTAATCCTAAGTGAGTTATGAACTCCTGCGTGTGAGGGCTTGTCCTTTAATTTACATGGGTGAGAATGACTCTTTTAGCTTATTCAATATGTCTATCATTTTGAGAACTTGACCAAATAGAGAGTTGGGAACATAATATCATAAGATGGAATTCACTCTGTTCCGTATAAGGAAAGTAGATGAGTTGTTCTATAAAGTACTGATTTCGGGACTTGAACAATGGGGCCCCACTCTCTCTTTGGCCCGAGAGGGACTTGGTTTATGATTGGATCATAAACAAATTGTTTATTAGAGAATTAGTGGTACTTAAGGTGAAAGATGTAATTACAGATGTAAAACGGACTTTTGACCCAGCTATAATTATGAACAACTCGTGAATGATAGACTTGCTTCTAATGGTTATATCAACGGACATAACTTGTCCTACCGTGCATAAGAGTGCAACTCTATATCTATAGTGGAGAGACTAATGAATGGAAATTCATTTATTAAAGAGTTTTATTAATTAATTTTGTATCTGGAGCTTATAATGGTTCCCTTGTTAGCTCATAGTAACGCTAAAAGGTTCAACTTATTTGAAAGAAAATTTGAAGTGTTAAAATTGATATTTAGCATATTAGATATATTAAATATAAAGAAAAAATAAATAAATTTAATCTCAACTGTCAAATTAATATTTAATATATTAGATATATGGAATAAACAGAGAAAACATATTTAATTTGAAGGGTTTAATTAATATATAATATATTAAATATGTTAAATATAAATGGAGAAAAATATAGGTTAATTTAAAGAGTTCAATTAATATTTAATATAAATATATTAAATAAAAATATATTTATGGTATTTGATACAATTAAATATTAATTAAATCAATTTATGGTATTTGGCGGCATTCTCGAAACTCTTTCTTCTCCTTGAATCCCTTTGAGATTTTCTTTCAAGAGGCTCCCACAAGCCTTGGTCTTGTGTTCGAGTCATAGCAAGAAAAATCTTGTGGAATGTTGAAGAACTTCTGCATGGTTGGAATACTCCAAGGAGTCTTGCAAGCTAGGGTGAGTTCTTATTCTCGTATTTATTGTTTTTCTTTTAATTCATAATAAAATCAAAACGGTTCCCAAACTTCTGCATGGTTGGAATACTCCGAGGAGTCTTGCAAGCTAGGGTTTCTACAAAGGTAGAGTTCTTATTCTCGTATTTATTGCTTTTCTTTTAATTCATAATAAAATCAAAACGGTTCCCAATGCTTCCGCTACGTGGATGAAGAGTTCATTCCCTTCAGGTACATTAGAGTTGGTCTAGAGTTACTGTTCATGCATATGATATCAGCCCATCCGGGGATGATCAGGGGTTGCCAACTAACTTCTAATCGTAAGCCTGACTCGATTGTCAGGGGTCCGTGTAACTATAGAACTGACCATTTTATTGTTGATCGTACCTTGTTGGTCGAGAAATATTGTTCATGCATATGATATTAGCGGTTATCCAGGGATGATTAGGGGTTGCCAACTAACTTCTAATCGTAAACCTGACTCAATTGTCAAGGGTCCGCGTAACTATAGAACTGACCATTTTATTGTTGATCGTCCCTTGTAGGGACTTATAGGAAGTTGCCAGTTAGTTTCCTTTAAGTGAACCTGCCACGAGTAGCAGGGGTCTACAGTGGTATACTTGAGAGTTGGTCGATTCTTAGAATGCATGAACCCTGAGCACCGAGGTCGCGCCTCGAGTGCTTTGAGATATAATGACGATGATGAGAGACTAGTAGAAATGACTAACTAGGAGACCTAGAGAACCTAAGAATATTCTGAAGGCTAGTAGCAGGGGTCTACAGTTGTAGACTTGAGAGTTGGTCAATTCTTAGAATGCATGAACCCTAAGCACCGAGGTCGCGCCTCGAGTGCTTTGAGATATGATGACGATGATGAGAGACTAGCAGAAACGACTAACCAGAAGACCTAGAGAACCTAAGAATATTCTGAGGGCTGGTAGCAGGGGTCTACAGTGGTACACTTGAGAGTTGGTCGATTCTTAGAATGCATGAACCCTGAGCATCGAGGTCGCACCTCGAGTGCTTTGAGATATGATGACGATGATGAGAGACTAGCAGAAACGACTAACCAGGGGCTGGTGGCAGAGGTCTACAGTGGTACACTTGAGAGTTGGTCGGTTCTTAGAATGCATGAACCCTAAGCACCGAAGTTGCGCCTTGATTGCTTTGAGATATGATGACGATTATGAGAGACTAGCAGAAACGACTAACTAGGTGAGGTCCATATAGGACCATAAACCAAGAGGGAGAATAAGATTAATAAGACTTATAACGAAATATGAACTACCAACAAACTCATCCCTACTACTCCAGGGGGACACGCTAGGTCGAATGAATCCTTTATCTAGTAAGTCTTGCAGTTGCGCCTTGAGTTCTTTCAACTCAGCTGGTGCCATGCGATAGGGTGCTTTGGACATAGGCTCAGTTCTCGGCTCGAGTTCGATGATTAAGTCGACCACTCGAGAAGGGGGTATTCCAGGTAGGTCATCCGGATACACATTTGGGAACTCATTTACGATGGACACGTTTTCTAGGGCCTTTTCTTTTCCTCTTACGTCTACGACACATGCTAATATAGTCCAACCACATTGTTGGACTAATCTCTTTGCTTTCATCATCGAGACTACCTTTGGGGGTAGCCCCGGTATTTGTGCCTTTAAATTTAAAGCTAGGTCCCACCGATGGTGAGAATATCACCTTTTTTTTTTTTGCGACATTCTATAATAGCATGGTTTGCAACTAGTCAATCCATGCCTAGTAGTACGTTGAAGTCGGTCATCTTTACTACTATTAGGACTACGCTTAAAGTTTGGTCAGCTACTATTGCTTGATCATTCTTTACTCTATCCTTAGTTACTACGTCTACCCTCTCAGGGCTGCTTTCCGACCATACATACAATAAGGGTTCTAATTCAAACCCTATCTCTGATCCCTCTCGAGGTGGGCTCTCTTCAGCCTCATCTCGTCCTCTATCTCTTATAAGAGGTCGTCCCCTTCCTCGTCTTACTCTTTCGCATGGTCTAGGCAGCATGGTTCTAGAAACCAAGATAGCATCTCTTAAGTCTAAGGCTCATTACCTATGAAATTATGCTATGCATCACATCTACTAAGTTCACATCATATTGCAAACAAAATCACTCAGCATGCAACACATCACATCATGCTCTTAAATAAATACGTGAAATATCACAACAATTTCAGTAACATTAACATAAAAATGCATGCAAGTTTGAAAACGTTTCTCTTTTCTTATCTTGTGCAAGACGTACCTCACGGTGACGGGGCATCGACGTTGGGACCATGGAACGTGCCAAGCCTACATTGTAGGCTAGTCTACAGAATCTAAAACCTAGAGCTCTGATACCAACTGTAACGACCCTAAATTTCCACATATCTAGAGTCGCCACTAACGTCTCATGCTCATCTCTAATGCAGAATAAAACCTAAGCATGCTCATCTTTACTAGCGGAAAAATTAAAACTTCAGAATACGTTAAAACATTGAAAAACACTGCCGGACTTACGTGTTTCAAACATCATGCTGGAGTTCAAAAGACAAAATAAAACGATTACAAATTAATTAATATAGATGAATGAAATGCAAACGCCCTATCCTAACCAAGACTAGGAATTTTAAATATGCAACTATCCTATGCACGCGCCACAGTCTCTGATCACAATGCCACCGTCAACCGTACATGGGAGCCTTGCCTTTACCTGAAAAACAATATGGCACACGGCCTGAGTATTTCGAAGAAATACTCAGTAAGTGACCCCACTAAAGGGGCCATGCTAATGCAAACACATGCAATCATGAATAGGGACCTATCTCTACTCATCTTAGGGGTGGCCTCCAGTCTCGGACAAATTGGATGTGTAGTACTTCCCTACACACGACTCACACGTGCGAGTGTGAGTCCCCAGGGCGCTCGCACACCCCCTGGACCCTCTGGTCAAGCTAATCTGTAGCGACGTCCGGAGGTCAGCGGAACCCCATAGTGTCATGCGCCTCAGGAACACCCTCATCTGTGTGCTTTCGCACCTGTGCGCATTCGCGCTCAACATAAGGTGCGCGTCCGCACTCATCATCTCTAGGGGAAGTAGCCCTATGCTTATGAACATACAAAATGCATGAGGTCCCTCTAAATCCATCGTAATGTCTCTTCTGACACAACCCTCTAGTCTCACCTCTTTGTTACTCTAGGTAACGCATATCGTGGGTATTTATATTAATATCATTTTCATGCTCTTAGGGTTGTGTCCTACGTCGATCTAACGACATGATGCAATATGGCACTCATCATCATCTAGCATGCTCAATATGGAAAACATCATCACATTAAGGTAAAAATCATGCAATCATCATGCTCATCATAATACCACAACGTGCGTCAAACATATTAAGCGTCACTCAACAAAATATGTATAAACTGGCACATATCATCAAGCATCATACAATTTATATAGCCTATCCTATAGTAAGGCCACTTACTTGGTTGGCCTCGGCCGAAGTACTCCCTAAATAGCTAAACGTAAGCTCCCGTTCCGTGAGAGCGGCTTCCTACTTCGCTGGGGTTTGTTTCCTACACACCGTTCACCACTTTCCGTTAGTATTTCAAAATTAATTTACCTAATTTAATAAATGTGAAATACGGCTCTAAAACGGCCTCGGATACCTTAATCGGGGCCGAAAACAGATCCGGGAGGGTCGAAACAGTGGAAACCGGGCTGAAAACAGGTGATCCGAGCCGAACAGCCGCTGGAGCCGCCGGAGCCCGAGCCGTTTGCGTCGAGCCGAGCCGAGGACTGCCGCGCCGCTGTGTGACACGTGGCAGCAGTAGAGAAAGCCACGTCGGGCGGTAGTGTCGGGTCGAAGCGCGGGTCGTAGTCCGGTTCGGGTCGTGGACTGTGGAAGGCTACTGGGCCAAGGCTAAACGTTGGGCCTGGCTTACTGGGCTGGGCCGCAAGTGTTTGGTTTGCAGGCCGGCTCAATTGGACCGTGGGTCTAGTCTGGGTTGGTTCAACTGAACCGTAGCTTCTGGGCCGGTTTGAGGTTTGGGCCGCTGTAGTTGGGCTGGGCCGAAGGCAGAGGCCAAGGGGGGAAACGGGCTGGCTCTCCCAGGTTCTGGGTTCAGGTTGACCCGGATCCGTGGATCTCGTCTTCCTTACCCGACTTTGGCCGATTTTCCGGCGAGTTTTCTCTCTCCTTCCCGCGGCGTTTTCGTTGCCGATTTCGGTCCTCTTCCTTCTCTTTTCCTCTTTGTTCGTCGTCCTTCTTTCCTTTTTTGGGAGTTTTGCGGCCTAAAAGCTCCTAAAAGCCATAGATCTAAGAATCGATTAAGAAACCTAACTTCCCGACCTCGGTTACCGACGACGACGCTTACGAAATAACACCAAATGCCCCTGAGTTATTGTGCTATCGTTAGGGATCTCTCTTACGGTAGTAACAGGTTGTTTGGTGTCGGTTTAAGGGTGATTTGAGGGCTCGTCGGAGAAACTGAACACT